>NW_022196894.1:21334054-21347643 GCF_008632895.1 Mastomys coucha | reverse complement strand
GAGGAGGGGAGGAGGGGAGGAGAGGAGAGGAGAGGGGAGGGGAGAGGAGGGGAGGGGAGGGGAGAGACCAAAATGTCTGGATTATATAGGGAGGAGCCTCTGGGGGAAGGGGCAGTCCAGCCCCTCGGATAGAAAGTTGAGGGTTGGGGGCAGGGTATGCCACGTAGGGACTGAGGGATGCTGGGAGAAACTGGAGACTAAGTCTGTTTTGATCCGTAAAATATGCACCTCAGCCTCACATCCCTGAGTCTAAAACCAAACACTTAGAAAAATGTAACTTCTGCTCTAAGCATACTTTCTGTGACATTGGCCTTGTTTACTTGGTCTCTATGTGTCCTGTCTCAGCTTTTGTCTGTCTAGCACCACACAGCTCCACAGAAACTTAAATCATAGGCTATGGCCTCCTGCCCCTTCTCCTCCAGGCAGCTGCTGAGCTTTACAGCCTGTCTACTCTGGGACTTTTCTTTTAAACTCTAATAAAATTGTCCTCAAATTTCCATTTGAGTGTCCATCCTAAAATCCTTTTAGTGAGGAGATTAAGGACTCAAAGAAGGAAACTTACTTTCCCTGGTATCATCTAGCAACTACAGTGGGATACTCCAACATTTCTGATAACATGCAGATCTTGTCTCCTCTTTCCCGTGAATTATAACACTGCTATATGGAAGGCAGAGACGGACTATGAACGGCCGCATCCCCCGGACCCAAATTGTAGATAAATCCGTTTTTCCATTTTATGTGTTTTATTATGTTTTCTCTTGATAAGAGGGCTGAGCAGCTGGAGACAAAGCCCGGCAATCCAGTAACAAAGAGCAAGAGGGAAGACTTTATAGGAACTTGGGGATCACTCTTCAAGGACTCCTGAAATGCTTCTGTAAGGAGGAGCTCTGGCAGGGCAAGACACTTTTTAAGTTAAACAAGATGGAGCACTCCTTTACTCACAGTCCTCAGGAGGTAGAGGCAAGTGGATCTTTCAGTTCCAGGACCGCCAGGGCCACACAGAGAAACCTGTCTCGGAAAAAAAAAAAACAAAACCAAAAAACCAAAAAACCAAAAAAAAAAACCAATAAAACCCAAACAACATGGGGGCTTGGAGTTCAGGAGACCCTAACCAGCTTAGCTTCGTGACCACAGAAAGACTGGGAAACTCTAGCTAGTCACACCTGTTCTTTCTAACAAGCTGTCAGAGGCTGCACCAGCACAGCTAAGCCTCTGCGCTTAGTGGGGTCTTTGAGGGGACCAGCTGCCCAGACTCCACTCACCTGCCAAGTACTGTCTGCTGGTGCTGCCTCCATCCCAGGGCTGCATCATCTGGTACAATGTTCTTATCCAAATGCAGGGTCCACTTGGCCCTGGGCTTCTCCTCCTGGATCAGTTCTTGAAATATCTGCTCCCAAGTACTGAAGTCGTCCGGCATTCTCAGAGGTGGAAGCTGAGGCTCCGGGAGAGTAATCAGATCGCTGTCTTCCTCAATTCTGGAAGAAAGAGAAAACAAAGAACAGTTTTAGTTTCCCGAGTTCTTTCGGTTTCCTTTTCCCCACGTCTTTAAGTCTCGGTTTCCATTTCCCTGTGTTTTAAGTTTCGGTTTCCAAGGTGCACACAGAGACCTACCACTGTGTTAAAGGGCCGGGCTGAAGCCGCAGAGTTCCGGTTTGTGTTCTAGTGGCTCCTGTATATGAACCTTTTCATTTTGTTTTCTTATACTTTTTATTGTAAACAAAGCACCAGTGTGGGCATCGAAATAAAGGAATGCCTAGGGACTGAGAAACAGCGCCTGCCCCAATAGATGCTAGTGGCCAGGTGGAGATGTGAGAACTGTAGGAGGTCGTATTCCCAATCACTTAGTGACCCTGAAAAAATCCGCACTGCAAGCCACTAGCAGGGGCTTGTTCCTTTGTTAAAACAGCACAACAAATTAAATGTGAATATTTTTTTTGAAACACTATAAAACTTGTGATTCTTGTGTTTGCAACAAATAAATTCAACTCCTTTTATCTCCTGCATCTTGGATACAAATATATTAACACCTTCTCACCCAGTAAAGCCATTTATACAATGGCCCTGCTACATTCTGGGAGCTTGAGTGAATTAAGAGGCTGACCCCATTCTGATTTCTTTCCTTCCTTCCCAAAGGTTCCTTTTACACCAGCTATTATTTTTTAATAAACTTATTTATTTTATTCCATCCCAAAGGCTGCCCCCTCCTGGTCTCTCTCCCCTCCCAGTATCCCTCCCCTCCCAGAGTTCCTCCTCCATTCTCCTTCCCCTTCCTGTCTGAGAGGGAACCCCCCTCCGTTCCCCCCACCCACCCTGGTGCATCAAGTCTCTACAGGATAAGACACAACCTCTCCCACTGAGGCCAGACATGGCAGCCCTCTGCTGCATATGTGCCAGGGCCTCCAACCAGCCTATGGTATGCTCTTTGGTTTACACCGATTAATCTTTAAACCGTGATGTCAGACCCCAACCAGTAGGAAGAAAGACACCATCTCCAACCCGTGCTTCCTGCCCTGGTGTGTTCCCACTCCTGAGAAAACCCTGTTGACCAGGAGTAAGTTTGCCTTGTTCAGACACTAAAAATGTAAGTCCTGGTCCCTTTTTCTTGTTACCCTGAACTTCTTCCTAACACTGATATCGTACAAGTGAGCACTCACATCAAGAGCTGGCAAAACTTGGCCAAAGTTACAGGCAAGTAATCGGAGGTAAAATGCAAACCTGGGTCTCTATGATTTCAGTACCTGCTGTGTCTGCGTCCAGCTCGCTGGAGAGAAGCCAAGGAAGCTTGTTACAGGGTAGCACAGGGTACCAGAGCTAGGGGACAGCAGTAAAACCTCAGCTTGACACTCTGAGCTAGGAATTCCCTGTTGCCTCGGGAACTGACTAAGAGACCAGGCTGAACAGAGGCTTCCTACGAGAGACGTTTCAGAGAGACAGGCACAGCAACCCCGTTGTCGCAGGTGTTCCTCGGATTGTATGAGCTGGTACAAGGAGGTGGTTTTGAGCAAGATGCAAAAGCTGATAAACCACAGCAGTAATTATAGACTCTCAAAACCAAGCAAGAAACCAGATCTGGACTGCAGTAACTAACTTCCAGTGTGTGCATGGTGTTCCTCTACCAGATCTTAGCATCTTTTTTTTTTCTCGGATCCTGTTTGTCTTTGGTTTTGTGAGCATAAGAAAGCTGCTGTGGCTTATAAGCCTGGTGAGAACCATTTTTGGAAGTTAGCCAAGCTGCTTCTGCAGATTGCAAAGGTAGAATGTCCAGACTGTAGACTTGTTTCTTTGACATTTACAAAGAGGACTCTCAACACTTTTGAAGCCTTGGGTTTGCATATCAAGTTCTACTTTCATATGCAAATTACCCAGCAGGAAACACTGGTGCCCAGGTGGGGAGCAGCTCAACAGATAGAATCCAGTGAGTTGCTATCTGGAGGGCCAGGGATTGAACTAGATCTTTAAAGGCATGCCTAATTCCAGACAGGAAACTTGGTTCCTCTGAAGTTTAGTCAAATGGAAAGCTTATGACAAGCAGGGCACTTGATCCTTAGAAGCCCATTACTTCTTCCATCTTGGAAACAGAATCTGCCTATCTTCCAGAGCCTTCTAAACCTTAATGATGTGGCGTCTTTGCGGCCCAGACCTGTATGTTCTATTCTATAACTCTCTCCTTCATAACATAGGAAAGCGTCTATATCTAGACAGAGAACATAGGGAATTCTGGGAATATTAGCCACATTCTAAAGAATTGGTTTGTTCTATTTTGTTCTCCTTTTTGTTTTAAGTTTTTATTAATTTTTGATAACTTTCATAGAATGGACTTTAATCACATTCATCCACCTTCCCAACTCCCCAACCCACCCACCCCAACCCCTGTCCCTAATGTTAGAAAAAAATTCTGGAACATCTGTTCCAACACCACCAGAAGTGGGACCAGCAGGATCCAGCGACAAAGGAACCCTGCCCAACCAGTGGCTCAGGTTCCTTCGGGTCTGTGTCAGTTTACCTTGGACACAAACTCAGTAGCCAGTCCCGCAGCCCCCAAAGGAGGCTCCATTCTCAGGCACTTTAGCACACCCAGGATCACAGGAGCCCAAAAGCCCAGGAGCTTGGTCACACCAGGATCTCAGGGTCTCAGAGGCAGCTTTCCTTCCAGGAATTCTGACACACCCAGAATCTCAGGACCACAGGATCATGGAATGACAGAATCACAGAGACAGCTGAACTCTGAGGAGTTCTAACTCAACCAGTATTACAGGAAGAACAGGCTCCAGTCAGATATAGAGAGAGCAGGAAGTACTAGAGATAATCATATGGCAGGAGGCAAGAATAAGAAGAGAAGTGACAGAAACCAAGGTTACTTGGCATCAACAGAACCCAATTCTCCTACCATAGCAAGTCCTGGATACACCATCACACCAGAAAAGCAAGACACTGATATAAAGTCACTTCTCCTGATGATTAAGGACTTTAAAAAGGACATAAAAAGCTCCATTAAAGAAATACAAGAGAACACAGGTAAACAGGTAGAAGCTCTTAAAGAGGAAACACAAAAATCCCTTAAAGAATTTCAAGAGAACACAATCAAACAGGTGAAGGAAATGAAGAATACCATCCAAGATCTAAAAATGGAAATAGAAACAATAAAGAAATCACAAAGGGAGACAACCCTGGAGATAGAAAACCTAGGAAAGAGATCAGCAGTCACAGATGCAAGCATCACCAACAGAATGCAAGAGATGGAAGAGAGAATCTAAATGGCAGAAGATACACCTTAGAAAACATTGACACAACAGTCAAAGAAAATGCAAAATACAAAAAGTCCTTAACTCAAAACATCCAGGAAATCCAGGACACAATAAGACCAAACCTAAGGATCATAGGTATAGAAGAGAGTGAAGATTCCCAACTTAAAGGGCCAGTAAATATCTTCAACAAAACTATAGAAGAAAACTTCCCTAACCTAAAGAAAGAGATGTCCATGAACATACAAGAAGCCTACAGAACTCCAAATAGACTGGGCCAGAAAAGAAATTCCTCCCATCACATAATAATAAAAACACCAAATGCATTAAATTAAAAAAAGAATATTAAAAGTAGTAAGGGAAAATGGTCAAATAACATAAAGGCAGGCCTATCAGAATTACACCAGACTTCTCACCAGAGACTATGAAAGCTAGACGATACTGGGCAGATGTCATACAGGTCCTAAGAGAATATAAATGCCAGCCCAGGCTACTATTCCCAGCAAAACTCTCAATTACCATAGATGGAGAAAACAAGATAGATATTCCATGGCAAACCAAATTTACACAATATCTTTCCATAAATCCAGCCCTACAAAAGATAATAAATGGAAAACACCAACACAAGGAGGAAAACTACACCCTAGAAAAAGTAAGAAAGTAATCTTTCAACAAACTAAAAAGAAGATAGGTGCATAAACATAATTCCACCTCTAACAACAAAAATAACAGGGAGTAACAATCACTTTTCCTTAATATCTCTTAACATCGATGGACTCAATTCCCCAATAAAAAGACATAGACTAACAGACTGGTTACATAAACAGGACCCAACATTTTGTTGCATATAGGAAACTCACCTCAGTGACAAAGACAGATACTACCTCAGAGAAAAAGGTTGGAATACAATTTTCCAAGCAAATGGTCCCAAGAAACAAGCTGGAGTAGCCATTCTAAAATCAATTAAAATTGACTTGTCAAAGAAAGAAAGAGAGCATCACTCCAACAGAAGTGTCTGGACAAGTAGACTTTGCTCTTAATCAAGAGGGTATGACCCAAAGAGAGAACACAGAGACTGGAAGTGCACTTAGTTTTTATTCTAACTCAAAAAGTGATAGATCCTTTGCTCACTAGCTGAAGTCTAACCTCGCATTCTTCCCTGATTGGCCAGTCTGAAAAGAATTACACACAGAAATGAAGGAGGAAAGGGAAAGGGGTCACCAGTCCAAGGGGAAATAGTCTAGGCCATCAAATTCCTGGGATGCAGCAGGGGATTGTTGAATTAAAATTTTAATTAATAAATCCTGGTGGTGGGTTCGCTATCAGCCTCAATAGTTTATGTTCCCAAATGGAAGACACTCACACAGCCTTTATATTTTAATACACCTTAGGCAGCACAATAGCTGGGCCACTGCCTAACCTCTGAGAGGTTAATCCCTAGTTATTACTTAACTAAATTCTGTGTTCTATCTTTGTTGCTCTGGACCAAGAGGGCTGCCCAACTGGGCCATGCTCTGGGCTATAGTTTCCTGGCTCCTTCACAAGTCAGCCATGCCTCTCTGTCCTGCACTCTTCTCAGCCTTGGTGTCTCTTCTCTTCTCCATATTTTCTCAATATGGTCCCAAACCTGGGAAATTCCAAAATCCCATTTGTCTGTCCTTCCAGACTACTGGCTGTTGGCATTTTTATTTACCAACTAACTGGTGGCAGGTTACCCGAAGATACACTCAGATATGGGAGTAAGCAATTTCTAGGACTCAAATTAACATTAGAATAAAAGCAGCATTAGGCCAAACCAACTGCAGGGACCTTTATGTAAACAGATTGTACCAGGTGGTTTACAGGGCAATACATTGCAAAGGAAAATTACCCAAGTCTACCCTAAAACCTGAGGTCAAGATACCACAGCTCACTTATCTTAGCTTCTGTTAAACTGCTTGCTTACACAAAATCTACCACCTGAAGCTGTTGAACAAACTAACAGGACATGGGTTTTACCTTTAAAAAATCTTTGTTCTAAGTACTCTGGTAGAGAATATCTGAGTACAGTCAAGCCTACTCTTTTTGGCTATAAATTTTTGCTAGTGTTTGTAGACACGTTTTCAGAATGGATGGAAACCTACCCAAATCAAACAGAGACTCCTCCAATAGATACTAAGAAACTTCTTCAGGAAATAATTCCTAAGTTTGGATGGCCTCTAGCTTTGCAGACCAATAATGGCTTAGCCTTCATGGCCAAATTATCTCACAATCTAAAAAAAAAGGTGTAAAATAGTTGGAAATGCCATTGTCGATATAGGCAACAGAGCTTAGGTCAGGTAGAACAGACAAGGTAAAGTCTTAAGGAGACGTTGAACAAATTGCTCATGGAAACTTGTCAAAAATTGGGCCAATCTCCTCCTCTTTACCCTTCTCAGAGCCCAATGAGGTCCTTACCAGAAAGGGCTTTCTCCTTTTGAAATTGTGTTTCAGATATACCTCCCACCTTCCCCATGCTCTGAGAGATTTCTAGGCAGAAATGTATAATCACTCTCTTCTCAAATTCCTGCATGCTTTGCAAGAAGCTTGCCAGGCTATTGACCAGACTGTGAAGGGACTCCTGCCATCTCCTTCCTCTGAACTCACTTACAGTTCCATCCAGGAGACTTGGTTTGGATAAAGAGGATCCCTTCCTGAACCCTGGAACTTGTTGGAAGGGACCCTACTCAAGTATTCTCGCTTTAACTGCTATGAAAGTGATTGTTGTCATTTCCTGGATTCATCACTGAAGACAGTGATAGACAGACCATCACTTGAACCTTGGACACCTTAACAATAATACTGAGTTTACTAACCTGGGATATGCAATCCTCGTCTACTCCAAACCTGGACATAGGAACTCAGAAAAACTGATGATGGGAAACTCAGGTGGATCTCTACTCTCGTATGTCCCTTCCAAGGATGAAATAGTGAAGGTCTAGGGAAGGGACAGACATTATCTAACCAGGATGTGGAGAATACTGGCTAGAAATAGGCCTTCCGGGACCACAATTTTATGCATGTCCTGCCCAATGGTGACTCATCCTGCCAAGGACAAGGTATCTCCATTGTGTCCTCAAATTATAATCTTGCTTCCTCACTTTATGAAGTTTGCTCAAATGCCTAACTAACCAAAGATAGCCTAGAGGACAGAATATTCTTTCATGCCCCTAGAGCCTTACTTACACTAACAGTTTGATTAAATGTGCTTCCTCCAACTCACTGTGATAGTCTCACACATACTGTTCTACATCATTCCCCCAGATATAGGCCCATAATGGAGAAGAGGAGAGAGCTCATACTGCCCTTGACTCAATGTAAATTAAGGTCAAACAGATCCCAATTCTGGTTCCAGTCTGTACTGGCTGGTTTTGTGTGTCAACTTGACACAAATTGGAGTTATCACTGAGGAAGAAGCCTCCCTTTAGGAAATGCCTCCATGAGATCCAGCTGTAAGGCATTTTCTCAATAAATGATCAAGCGGGGAGGTCCTAGCTCATTGTGGGTACTAATAGTCTTGGTAAGAAAACAAGCTGAGCAAGCCAGGGGAAGCAAGTCAGTAAGTAGCATTCCTCCATGACTTCCCTATCCAAGTTCCTACCCTGTATGAGTTCCTGTCCTGACTTCCTTTGGTGATGAAGTGTAAGCTGAATAAACCCCTCCCTCCCCAAACTGCTTCTTGGTCATGATGTTTTGTGCAGGAATAGAAACCCTGACTAAGACACAATCCTAGGAGGGTCAGGAATAGCATTGCAAGAACCATAGGCACCTCAGCCTTGATTGCTGGGAATCAAAATTTTAGGGGACTCATTTCCAAGATAGAGTTAGACCTAGGACTTTGGAGAATTCTATTTCCAGGATGGAAAGCCAAGTTGACTACTTTGCCAAAGTAGTTCTTCAGAACTAAAGAATGCTAGACCTCCTTTTTTATAAAACAGGGAGGAATTTGTCTGACCTTAGGAAAAACTTGCAGTTTCTGCCTCAACCAATCTTGAGTAATTAGAGAAAACCATGCCATGGTCAGAGAAAATATCAAAGAAATGGAAGAAAGGAGACATAAATCAGATAATTAGTATCAGTCTCTGTTTGCATGGTTCCTATAACTAACCATTTTACTGACAGCATTAGTCAGACTGTTGATTTTTTTCCCTAATCAAGCTTATGGTGGGACCCTGCATACTCAATTGCATGGATAAGGCCATCAAATAGAGAATAAATTCAGGTAAGCTACTTGTCCTTAGGACCAACTATGCCCCCATAGAACAGGATGAATCACAATTTGACTCATGCTCATAAAACCAGTGGAGACTATGACAGAGCAGTTTTTGCAGAGGTTCCACCATCTCATATTCTTGCCAAAGTCATTTCAGATTTAATGGGAATTATTAGATCTCTTTGATGGGAGATCGAATGGAAAGTCATCCAACTCTATTCTAGGAACCCAAAGTCAAGATGCCCCAGTTAACTTAGCTTCTATAAACTGCCTGCTTAAGCAAATCTTCCCCGACAGCTAACTGCTTATCAGCTCCTGTTAAACTTCTTGCTTGCATAAAACCTCCCCTTGAAACTGTGGAATAAGATAACAGGATGTGGACTTTGCCATTAAAACCCCCTTTTTCTAAGTGCTTGGTACTACACTTAGGTCCTGAATAAGTCAGTGTAGTTCCAGCTAGTTAGAATAAAGAGTTTCAGTTTGCTATAGACTGTGTCTTAGCATTCTTCTCTGGTTGGCTCCCCATAATAGTGTAAGTGTAGGGGGTGGGGTGGGGGAGAAACATTTGCATGAGAGTCTTACAAGGTGTGGGAGGATAAAAAGGATTTGAATTGCTTGTCCTAAACACAAGTTTTATAGTATTTGATGGGAAAGACTCACATTTGATATTTCTTGCACTTACTCACCAAACTTCCCATAACTTTATCCCCCAACTTCCATCAAGTCCCGTTTGTGTTGGCTAAATACTACTGGGCATGGAGCTGTCTTGGAGTGAGATATAAATATACATGCACATTACATGCACGTGCACATGCATATACATATGTTTGCACACACACATATATGTATATATGTGTATATATACACACACACACATATATATGTGTGTATACACACACACACACATATATCAGGTTTTGTATCACTAAGGACAATAGACTCTCATCCTCCATGCTTGGATGTTGTCTGGCTTTAGCTATCATTATCTCTATCACCTCCTCATGGGGAAAATGATTCACCCAATCCATACAGTGTGATGATGGGAACTTTCAAGCCTCTATCTCCTGTTAGCATCCTTGGCTCCAGTATTTCCCTCTGTCTCCCACTGACTCCACAGTCCATGTATTCTCTGTCAAATGATTTCAGATGTAACACCTGATAGAGTACGTCAGTGGTAAAACAGGATTCTCATAGAATTAAAGATGACCATCTTCAACCCTATTGATTAGCCCCACAAAGGAATGTCTATTGAGGCTGATTGTCTCCAGAGACAGTCTGCCTCACATTTAACAAATAGTTTCAGGAAGGAGAGATACATAGCCTTCTATGGTTCCAACAATTTCCTCATTCCCAAGCTCCTCAATTTCTTCATACTCAAGTCACTCACCCCACCAATATAAAGGGTCATAGACAGCTTTTTCACCCAGCAGATCTCTCAACTTTCCACTGGAGAGAGGCTGCTCATTGTGTGTGTTAATACAGTCCCATGTGTCGCAGGTCAGACTCCTGTCTCTTTATTGCCTTAGAAATCTAACAACACCAACGATGATGTAGGAAATAGGTAGCATTTATAACAGAATAACAGGACACACTCTCAAGCATGTGAGTGTCAATGTTACTAGAGGAGCCATTGTGGAATAATGCATTCTCACAAAGTGAGAGTGTGCAAGCAGCCAGCTATTCTGACTGTCATATGCAAAACCCAAGAGTAAAATCTTTAAACTGTTTTATCCAGAGAGCCTGCAATCTGAAAGTACCTTAATGATCTGTCTGTCTCTCAGCTATAGCCAGTGGATTACAGAGAGGAGCAGTAAAGGCAGACAGCCCTCCAGACTTGCTCCTAGGCAGGGGTCAGTCTTGTCTCTTAAGATTTATGATGTTGCTGCTTTTCTCTTTAAACTCCTCCAGTAGCAGGGAAGGCCAAGGCCAAAAAAGCTTGTGTTCCTCCTGAACCAGACTTTTTGATGACATCTAGATTGAAAGTTAGTTCATAGCAAATGACACATTCAGCACTGTATATATAGAGAATCCTTTTTTTACAGGAGGGAGAACAAATGTGTTCTTATGACATACAGTAGACAGTGCCTGTCTTAGTGTTACCATTGCTGTGTTGAAACACCATGGCCAAAGCAACTTGTAGAGAAAAAGGTTTATTTTGCTCATAGTTCCATATAGCAGTTCATCATCCTGCAGTAAGGGCAAGATCTCTAATAGGGCAGAAACCTAGAGGCAGGAGCTGATGCAGAGGCCATGGATGAGTGTTGCTCACTGGCTTACTCATCATAGATTTCTCAGCCTTCTTTATAATAGAACACAAAACCACCAGCCCAGGAATGGCCCTACTCACAATGGCTGGATCCTCTCCATCAATCATTAATAAGAAAATGCCCTACAGCAGGCCCTTCTGAAGGTATTTTCTCAGTTGAGGTTCCCTCCTTTCAGATAACTAGCTTGTGCCAAGTTGATATAAGACCAGCCAGCACATTGTCCCAGTCTTTATTCGTGACCACACTGTTGAGGGTTCAAAGTGAGTAATGGCCAAAGGGAAAATTGAACCACATACATATTTAGGCAGGTTCTCCACTATGTTCCTAATTGTGTAGGAAGATGCAGCTTTCCTGGTGGCTGTTTTCCTGTCGAGGAGGTTGATGGGTCCATGTGGATTGAGTTTTAGAGGAGGGACTCTCTTTGTTCTTTACCAGAAAATCTCTAGCTAGTTGGCAATATTAAAAATCTTCTTGGTAGTTGATCACTCTCCAACCAACTCAGATTATTTTTATAAAACTAAATATCAAGAAACACAGTAGATTTAAACTCAGCCACTCCTGACATCTTCTGTTTCCTATGTATTTTAAATTATAAGGAGAGATGTGGTGGTATGAATAGATATGTCCCCCATAGACTCATGTGTTCAAGTGCTTGGCACATAGGTATGTCACTATTAGGAGGTAGGGCCTTGTGGGAGTAGGTGTGGGGTTGTTGGAGGAAGTATGTCACTTTGGAGGCAGGCTATGAGGTCTAATACTCTCAATCTATGCCCTGTGTAGCACACAGTCTCCTTCTGCTGCCTGCATATCAAAATGTAGAACCCTTAGCTCCTTCATCAGCACCATGAAAGCATGCTGCCATGCTTTCTGCCATGATGATCATGGACTAAACCTCTGAAAGTGTAAGCCAGCTCCAATTAAATGCTTTCTTTTGCTGTAGTCATGAGATCTCTTCACAAAAATAGGAACCCTAAGACTAGAGACAATTGTGATCTCTCCCTCTTCTTTAAAATAATGTGTTAACAGAAACACAGGAGGGGGAGATCCATCCTCAATGACCTTCAAGTCTGCTAAAATCTGACTAGCCAGTCAACTGGATAAGATAGATTGAAGAACTTCAGTGAATCAGCTGTAATGGAAGCCTCCTGCCCTCAGGAAGAAAACACAGATTAATTATGGAAAAAAAACATTTTGATTCTCAGTAGTTCTGAGGACTAAGCCCAGAGTGTCCATCAATGGCAAACAATGCCCAAGACAGATACTGCCCGTCAATTTATTTCTTCAATAACTCTAGCTTGTGTGCAGAATGGAATGGAAGGCTATAGCTTGGTTAAAGGAGAAAATTAGAAGTGAGAGAGCAGTCATGATCTTATTCACAGTTTTAAAATCTCATTAACTAGTTGGCACCTGCTTCCATAGAATTTGCCAAAAAAGGTGATTGAATGGGAACATGCTTCATCCCTTTAGGGTAGAGAGTAAAGGATTCTGGGCTAGGGTTCCTTCATTATTCATGATGATAAGTTTGCAGCTCCTTCCTGACCCAGAGGAGCCTGCTAAGCTGTAGAGAAGTGCTCAGATTTCTCTGTTGTCACACTCTCAGGGAAGTATATACACTCTCAAAGACAGGACAAAGTTGACAGTAGCAACCAAAGCATCAGAGGCGTGGGGACATCTGAATGGGTGTCTTTATACCGCTTCCCTGAGAATCCTTTCATGAGCCACAGAACATATCCTCAGAAGGACCACAACTCTAGTTAGCACTGCCTTTCAGCAGAAGGTTAGCTTGGAAGGAAGTGCTGAAACTATACCACCAAGGCCCGAGGGCCCCAGCATTGTTATAGATGGTCATAACACGGAACCAGTGGATTTAAGGAAATGCAGAAGTAAGGGGTTGGCTTTAAAAGACCAGTGGCACATTCAGTCAATACCTATAATCTTCTAGTCCCATAACACTTACTTCAGGCAACGCCAGGTCTGCAAAGAAGGCAAGGCATTCAGTCCTGCTAGGAATTCCTGAGAATCAATTTTCCTATACTCTCATTTTTTCATAGCTGACAGTGATTCCTCCTTTCCATATTCCTGCTTTTGGCACCTATGTTTCCTTCACCCCTTCTCACTGTGGTCCACTCATGACATCATTGGATCACTGAGCTAGAGCCAAACTGAACATTTTTGTGTTCCAGTTCTACCATTTGCTACCACAGTGACCTTGGTCAGGCTCTTAAGCCTTTCTGTGCCTCAGTTTCCCTATCTAAACCTGGGATAAGAATATTACCATTTCACAGGGCTGCTATAAGGACTCAGTGGTTAAAATAGTTAGCAGCACTGGCATATAGAAGTATTTACTTT
>NW_022196894.1:21329598-21333903 GCF_008632895.1 Mastomys coucha | reverse complement strand
TTTTTTTTTTGCTGCTGTGGTTCTGTTCCATGGCTCTTTGAAATACTAGAAAGTCTGTGTTAAAAATCTTGGGAATATAACATGGCAAAACTTCAATATTATAAAATAAAGAGAAAATTATGAATATGTATGTGATAGAATTTTATAAAAATGTCTCCTACATTCAAAAAGACTAGAACCTCATAACAAAACTAATACACCATGAGGTCATTTCAGACATAGCCTGCTATCCCCCCGTGTATTCTGCCCACTTGTTTATTCTGCTTTCAAGAGAACAATGTAACAACCAACCTTTCTTGCCTAGTAATTAGCTGTGATAACCCACACTGAAGCATAGCTTTAATTTTAATTGATGTACTTTTCGATGCCCCTGACCTAGAGAGCAATGCAAGTGTGTTTGTATGTGTGTTATGATAACAAGTAAAGGCATTATTGTACAACAAATATCCACTATAAATGTCAAAAACAACATTTATAGCTGGATTGCTTGATAATGGTACGTTTGTAGTACTGAGTGCTCTGGGGTCAGTGGGAATCAGTGAATTAATCCCTTGTAAAATGGTTAAAGTTATTTGTGTAAAATATCCCTCATTCCTTACCCTTGTGATGCTTTCTGTGTTGTGCAATACATATAGAGCAAAGTCTTTTGTTAGGGACACAGGAAGACAGTTAGGCACCAGGCAGACATAGATAGATATACACAACAGAGATCCTATAGACAAGCCAGAAACCACAAACTATAGACACACAAAAGATAAAGGAAGAGCAGTGGGTAATTCAAACTTGGTCAAATTAGTTCAAAGGGAACTGCTGACTTTTCTTTCCTTAATGCCACACAGACATTTAAAAGTCATAAGTATGAGTGTGTCTAATATTCAAGGAGCACAGTGGTCATTTAAGAATCTGAACTTACTAGAAGTGTTCACTCCTGCCCCCAATCTTCTTGTCTAACCTTACACCATACTTCCCCCAAAGTATGCACATCTAATCTCTCTCATCATGTCCACCTTCTGTGAAGAGTGGGTCCAGAGCTTCAAATGGCTTCACAAGCCGGAGACTGCTATGAAAATTGCCCAAATGGCAAAGACCATGCTGAAATAAACCTTGAGGAAGCATGCAGACAAAGCTTTCAGCTCTTCAGAGACATAGGTCATTTGTCATTTCCATAAAAACCAGTTGGCTTCAGGCTTAGTGAGGATTGTCCCAGAAATGCTGGGGTCACTTTCAATAGACAAACATCTGACTCTTTATGACTACAAAGAATTTTCATGAGCTTGAACAAACTGAGTTCCAGAGGGCAAACTTCTACCTGGACTGTGTGGCCAGCAAGCCCACCACATACACAGACTTGACTTGCATTCACAGGAGTCTTCAGTGCAGGGCTTTAAAGCCAGAGCAGAGCTGTTTGCACACTGATTTGAGGCTGTAGTAAATGTGTGCACACATCCGGGATGGGATCTGTTCTGTCACCACTGCTACCCCAGGCCACTATCAGAAAACAAGCAGGCCAAAAGCAGGCCCTTGACTTGAATTTCTTACACCTGCCCATAGGGACAAGGTTGAAAATTACAAAACCCAAAGGAGCTCACTTTTAAATTTTACCCTTAAAAGCCATTCAGGGTTCTCATTGGCAAGATGAGAAAAATCTTGCGCTCTGTATAGAAGAGAATTTAAAACAACAATAACCACTCAGATCCCTCTCTTCTCATTAACAAGGTCCTTCAAGAGATCCTGCTTTAGAGGCTCACAGCCATCCATTGGACTGAGTACAGAGTCCCCAGTGAAGGAGCTAGAGAAAGGACCCAAGGAGCTGAAGGGGTTTGCAGCACCATAGGCAGAACAACATGATCTAACCGGTACCCTCCCTCAGAGCTCCCAGGGACTAAAACACCATCCAAAGAGTACACATGGTGGGACTCATGACCCCAGTAGCAGAGAATGGCTTAGTTGGTCATCAATGGAAGGAGACGCCTTGGTCCTGTGAAGGCTCTATGCCCCAGTATAGGGGAATGCCAGGGCCAGGAAGCGGGAGAGGGTGGGTTGGTGAACAGGGGGAGCAGGGAAGGAATTAGGTTTTTTTGTTTTTTGGTTTTTTTGGAGGGGAAATCAGGAAAGGGGATATCATTTGAAATTTAAATAAAGAAAATATCTAATAAAGAAAGAAAGATCCTGCTTTACCTAAATGTGGTAGACCCATTAGTCTAGCCTGGGAATAAAGCAAAGTGAGCAGCTCCAGCCTTCAGCGTAGCTGGTATCAGGAAGCTACCTCCTTTAGGGTGGTTTACTGCCTACTTGGTGGTCTTAGCTGGCAGTGCCAAGGGTACCAGGCTTCCTGAGTGCTTTTCTCTGAGTCATGAATTGAGTCCCACAGAATGACAATTAATTCTCTACTCAGCTCATAATATCTGAGAGTGAAATAAAGAACGCAGTCAGCTATGAAAACGTCTTAACATACTAAAGGATTCATCAAACCCTCAAAGCATGGGAAATAATTTAAATCTTGTTTAAGGTCCCTGCTGCCTGTTCCCATTTAATTGGAAGTCATGGGCATTAAACCTCACTTTACTAAGCTGTTTACATTCTATGAGCCATGATATTTTTGTCCAAAATATAAAAATAATAACACATATTCCATTAGATTCAATAATATGTTCGGTAGTATGATTTAGATGTGGACTAGATTGTAAATCGTTGGGTAATATTATTTCAAGAAAGAAAGTATATTAAAAGTCTTGAGATGATGGCATTTGGATGACAGAATGTTTGAACTGAGAAACATACATGAAAAAAAGATGTTTAGACCAAGAAAACATCTGTTTCTGTGGTTGAAGAGAGAAAAAAATGACAATAGATAAAATGGATAACAAAACCAAGGGTACTTCATCTCTCATAATATATTCTATCCCCATGACTTTGTAGCTTCTAGAATAACCCATTGGCCAATAATGCTCATCAAAGAATGTTTCTGAATGCACTTATCTAATGCAGCTTTGTAACCACATGTCCGGCCTCACCTCTGGAAGTTTTTACTACTGAATAACATTAAGATAATATTAAAATACAATGGATAAAACTATTAGAAAGATGAATGGCAAAGGTAGTGTTGAAGCAAGGTACTTTAACTTCCACCTATGTGTGTTTTTCTCCTGTGCGATTCTAGAAGATAAGGCCAACCATCATTTGTAGTCACTGTGGCTGAGTTGATCTGGCTTACCCTTTGATGGATGGATGCAGCTACAACTGTAGTGCATGGATTTAATTAACAGTAAACCACAATGAAATGAAAAGGAAGAGGGCTATAAAAAATACAGACAGGCCACTCGGGGCCATTGTGATGCAGAGCTGAAGAGACATCACACAGCCTGCTACTGTACCACTGATCAATGATCATCTTTTTTCCCTTTGCAGGCTCACACTAAGCATAGAAACGCAGCAGGAACCCCAGCAGTACCCATATGGCTCTTCCTGACATCAGAGTTTTCAGTCTGTGCAAAATGCTACTAAGATCCCAAGGAACAAGCAGGCTACACAAGGAAGCCTAGGTGCAGGTATTAAAGGACTCCTAGTGGTGACTCCCATGCAGAGGTCCAGACTTGTCCTCCCCACCCAGCCCCTAAAGACAATTCATGAGGTTCATGCGGGCATGCTGACCCACAGTCTTCCCTTGGTGTTGCTGCTTTCTCTTAGGTCCATTCTCTCAGGTCATCGTCACACTCTACCTTCTGTTCCATTCTGGGGAGCATCTTCCCCACACAGCCACAGGATCTTGGGTTAGATTTTCCATTGCTGTTGGGAGAAAGGAAGTTAATTCCCTTTCTCCTCGCCAACTCTTTATTAGAAACTTTTTCTTTCCGTTTCCATTTTTAAAAATCCACGTGGAACCCCACTCAAGAGGAGGGGCTACTTGCTCCCCATGAACTTTAATTACTGGGTGTCATTTGCATATGGTAAGAACATACAGAGAGAGGTTACTGGGGGCTACCTGCTTCAGAAAACAATTCAGAGCAATGATGACAAGTTCTGAAGACAAAAAAATGGAGCAAGCATAGGTGATGAGTGTTGCTTGAAGTGGCAGCATAACTGTGCTATTTTCTCTCCTTGGTCTTCTCTGTCAGCCCCAGTATTATAATGCTGTCCTGTCCAACTCAGATTGCAGCTTGATGAATGCCGTAAGGTCGTACACAGAGTTTCTTGTGTGAGTTTTCTCCTACATTGTATCTATTATAATCCATGCCCCACAATAACGGATAAACTTTTAGACTCACTTCTCCTTTGCCTTCTCCTTCCCCTTCCCCTTCCCCTTCC
>NW_022196894.1:21320862-21329482 GCF_008632895.1 Mastomys coucha | reverse complement strand
TCTTCTTCTTCTTCTTCTTCTTCTTCTTCTTCTTCTTCTTCTTCTTCTTCTTCTTCTTCGTCCTCCTCATCCTCATCCTTCTTATTTCTAAGCTCCTAAGGTTTGGAAATGAAGGTTCAGAATTAGAATATACAGAACTGAGCTGAGAAATTATCCTGGCTTTGATATATAGAGAAGAACAATAATATTCTAAAAGAGAAATGGGTAAATGAAGAAGACTGGCTCAGCATGAGTAGACCTGAATTAGAGTACAATTTCTACCAATATCTGCATGGGTCCCCTGCCCTCTTTGCCTCTATTTCAATTTCTGAAGAAAAAAATCACCACTGGGGCTCCTAACCTCCAAATCCAGTTGGAGTTCTGGCATCTTGTGAATGGATCAGGGCTCCAGGGCTTTGAGTCTACATGAACCAATGCAGAGGAGAGCACTGAGTTTCCTGTTAGTGCTGATAATGTCACCAAGTTGCTGCAAGTATGTAGTAGACTAGCGACCTTGAGTGTAGACTCTAAGAGATGGAATGCCAATCCAAGGTTGAGCTCTCAGAAAGCTGGGGGGCCAGTCTGAGAATGCAAGAGGACAGTGTGTGCAACAGTTCCTAAGAAGAAATACATCAAATAAACATTCATTTACTTTCCTGAAAGAAAGGAAACTTGAACAGAATGATGGTTTTTTTGATAATACCAAAGACTTTTCATTGCAAGAGGAAGCAGTTTTATCTCTGATGTCACCGAAGTGCAGAACTACACAGGCAAGAGAGAGAAGCTACCAGAGCTATCCATTCATCCTAGAGGACAACTGAATAAAACTAACACTCAGAACTAAACAACAATGACATGAGTTAATGCATCCACCAGCCTTGTTTCTGTAGTGGCACCAGAAATTCTGAACGCTGTATCAGGAATTAGGACATCCTAATCTGATACATCTGACATGTATCAGATTTGGACATCCTCCAGGAATAGGTTGTAGTGAATGAGGAAGTTACATGGTGGTAATTACGTTGCATAATTAATCATCAGTGTCAGCTGGGGGTGATGCTTTTAAGCCTTTTCTAATTCCCAGGTCTGTGAAATGTGAGAGTACATCTTTCCTTTTCTCCAAACTAAAAATTAAACATGAAAACAAAACAAAACAAATAAAAAAAAAAAACCTAGCATTTCTTGTTCTGGTGCAAGTCAAAAACTCTTAGCATAAGTGGATTAGCAGGTGTTTATTTGAAAAGCATTATAATGGCTAAGTGGACCCTCATGCCAATGAGCACACAATGATCAGTAGCACTTGTATCCATCTAAAGTGCTTCCATTCCCTGCAGGATTTACTTAAGTGCAAATGGCAGACAGACTTGAAGTGTAACAAGTACTCTTGAGTTTTCCTTCATGGATGAAACAATAGAGAACTAAAAGTAGATATTATTTAGAATCTGTACTACCTAGAATAGCCCTCAGAAAAGGGGAGGCTTCCCATGGACATCAGCCAGCCTTGGCCTACCAAGCTGCAGCAAGAGTAGGCATTTTTTATTCTATGGAAGGCAGCCTGGTTAGGAGAAAGGGATCCAAGTGGGTAGGGGAAGGCTTGGGAAGGGGAACAGGAGGGATGAGGTCAGGGAAGGACAGAGGGAGAGAGTACTTGGAGAGACAACTAGATTAGAGGGATGGCAGTTCAGGAACTAGCTAGAAACCTAGGTCAATGAAAACTCTCAGGAATCTATGAGGGTGACCTTAGCTAAGACTCCTAGTAATGGGAGATATGGAACCTGAATTGACCATCTCCTGTAACCAGACAAGACTTTTTTTATTAGATATTTTCTTTAGTTACATGTCATATGATTTCACCTTTCCTAGTTTCCCCTCAAAAACAAACAAACAAACAAACAACAAGAACAAACCCCTGTTGCCCCCCCCCCCGCTTGCCACCCCACCTTCTCCCACTTATTGGCCCTGGCATTTCCCTACACTGAAGCACAGAACCTTCACAGGGCCAAGGGCCTCTCCTTCCATTGATGACCGACTTTGCAATCCTCTACTATACACAGGCTGCCAGAGCAATCAGTCCCACCATGTGTACTCTTTGGTTGGTGGCTGAGTCCCTGGGAACTCTGAGGGTACTAGTTAGTTCATATTGTTGTTCATCCTAAAGGGCTGCAAATCCTTCAGCTCCTTTGGTCCTTTCTCTAACTCCTTCACTGGGGACCCTGTACTCAGTTCAATGGATGGCTGTGAGCCTCTACTTCTGTATTAGTCAGGTACCAAACGAGACTTCTAATGGAGGGATTAAGACACCAACCCTGCCACAAAATCTTAGATGCGCAATTTTTTCTGCCTACAAGATGTGCACGGGTAAAAGATGAAGAAGAATTTGAGGGAAGAGCCAACCAATGAGTGGCTCAGCTTGAGACCCATGACATGAGAGGGAGCCTACCCCAGGCACTATTAGTGATATTCTGCTATATTCCAGAAAGGAACCTAGCATAACTGTTGTCAGAGTGACCTCACCTACCAAGTGATAGAAAAAGATGCAGAGAGCCACAGCAAACATTAGGTGGAGCTTGGGGAATCCTGTGGAAGAGGGAGAGGAGGGATTGAAGAAGCCAGGGGAGTCACAGACACCACAAGGAAACGTAGAGGATCAACTAACCTAGGACCATAGGGGCTCATAGAGACTGAACTGCCAAGCAGAGAGCATGTGTGGGACAGACGTAGGCCCTCCGCATATATGGAACAGTTGTGCAACTGGATCTTCATGTGAGACTCCTAAAGCCTGAGCAGGGGCTGTCTCTGGCCACAGTCCTCATCTCTTTAGAGGATCATTCCTGGCAACACTGTGAGAGAGCCTCCAAAGTCTGTACTCGTCCTTTCTTCCTCTGCCCCTTCTTCACAGTCAAATCCACCTTCCACCAAAGTTGAACAATGACCTAGTCTTTCTCCCAAATCTTTGCATTTTAATTTTCCCTTTTCCATATCAATAACCTTTCCCCACCCCTGCCTGACCACTTGCATTTTCCATTTATATGTTCTGGAGTCTTCCCTGGCCCCAAAAGAGTTACCAAACTTCACATTCCCTTCCAACCACCTATAGGCTTAGATTTTTTTAAAACTTACTTCTAACAAGGATTCTTGAAAGCTTTACCATCCCTTGTAGCCCACCAGAGGAAATGGAAAGGAAAGGGTAATAGGGCAAAGGAGGATGTGGACCTATTTAGAAAGAGTTCTTTGGGGGCAAATCCAATCTGGGCTGTCAGAATATCAGCAGTTTAGTTCACACAAATAATCAGCAGCAGCTCAATCCACTCACAAATACCATTCATGAATCAGCAACAGCAGGTCAATCCAGAAGAAACCACGAGGCTCTGTAAATCAGCCCAAGTCCACAGAAGTGGCAAGAAGACAACAGAACACCATCAGAAGTTCTTTTTGGTTTTTGTTTGTTTGTTTGTTTGTTTTTGGTTTTGGTTTTGGTTCATTTCTCTCTATGAAGTCACGACAAATGATAATCAACAAGGAATGGTAAGGCATACCAATACCACCCCAGTGTCATTGATGAAGACTATCATCAGCAAAACCCAGTAATGACCAGCAAAAGAATGGTAAGGCATACCAATACCATACAGCATGGTCCACTATCTGTTTGGTTATATTTATTATATCCTTTACAAACATCATAGGTTTTCTTAAACTTCCACTCTAACAAAACATCACATGCCCATTTTCCAGGCTGCTTCCAGAAAAACACCACATGTATTTTCTTAGCAAAACATCTCTATTGCTTGTTTCTGCTTACAGACCTAAATCATGTCTGAATATCTGACACTGTAGATATAGAATATAGATATTGTGGATATTTTAGTGGAAATTTTGATTTTATGATCACCAATGCTGAGCATGCCTCTTCCCATAAATAGATAATAA
The DNA here is from genome assembly GCF_008632895.1 of Mastomys coucha. Lineage (NCBI taxonomy): Eukaryota > Metazoa > Chordata > Mammalia > Rodentia > Muridae > Mastomys > Mastomys coucha. The sequence continues at coordinate 21,325,576 of NW_022196894.1, read as the reverse complement.
TACAAAGCAGCAGAAGAATATTTAGACTCATTTCAGAAATTTTTAGTAATTGTGTTTTAAATCCAATCCAGAAAATATTCAATAAATTTTTAAAATAAAACTTAAGTTTTAAACCAGTGTCACTTGAAACTCTGCAATTTTTTCTTGATTGTTCAATGACAGATGGCAGATTATATTTTTGTCTCCATTGACTGTAGTTTACAAGCCCAGTATGAAGTTACTTCTGAAGCCTAGATCCTGGGAAGATAGTAGTCCAGAGGCAGCACCTGTGGGAGAAAGAAAAACAGGACTCCATCCCTTACAATGCTCAGCCTGTGTGCTTAGGTCCAAGAAACTAAAGACAGGCAGCAATAGAGATCGTAGAAAGAGAGCCTAGAAGCAGAGGTAAGAGTAAACAGGAGAGTTTTCACAGAGAGTCTGGTATACCCAAAGGAGTGGTCACAAGAAAGCTGCCACTGGAGTACCCTGGAGGACTCCAGGCAGCAGCACGGAAAAGTCTGAGAGACACAGGACACACTGCTGAACAAATAGAGACCTAACTCACAGGTGAGAGAAAAAATTGAACCACACACAATACCACAGACCCAACAGGAAAACATACAGGAATCTGAAACCAAGAGATTTCCAACTACTCCTCTCTCTTCCTTTGACATTACCCCAAGAAGCAGTCATAGATGAAAGAGACAGTCCTTAGTTCCAAACTATTTATTGGTTGTTTATTATGGAAAATAGATGTGTACCAACTTCTTAGGGTGGACCAGATATTAAATATCTTTTTCAGGGACGAATGTCTTGGAAGGGGAGCTTATTGGCTAAACTCTCAGGGCCTCTAGGTACCTCATCAACATGGAGAACTCTGTTCTGGGCCTACATGACCACAGGTCATGTTTCCTTATGTGGGAAGTGTGGCACATGTTCCAGGCCAAAAATCTGGCAGGGAACAGGGTCTCAGGTGAGTACCCGAGTTTCTGGGGACTCAGACCTACTCTACATTACCAAGTTTCTTGGCAAGGTCCGCTGTCCCTCAATGGAGACAGGAGCAGATGTGAAAATGTAATCTAAGTTTCCCACCCATGTCCACAGCAAGGAAGAGCTATTGGAGCACAGGGAGTATGATGATGAGGTTGGAGTGGTTTCCCAGGGGACAGTATTGAACTGAACTGGGCAATCTCCCCTACCAGGAAGAAGCACAGTAATGTCTTCATTACTGCATCGATCATTGTGTTTGTATTATTTTAGCCTTTCATTTTAAATTGCTTTTCTTGACAGTGTGTTGATGTGAGTACATGTTCATGTGTGGGCAGGTATATATGTGACTGTGTGAGTGTGTGTGTGTGTGTGTGTGTGTGTGTGTGTGTGTGTGTGTGTGTGTGTGTGCATGTATGTGGAGGCCAAAAGTTAAATTAGGGCACTGCTCCTTAGGAGCAACCCAATTACTTTTTGGTTGTGTTTGGCTTGGTTTGGTGTGGAGTTGGGTGGGGAATTTTGTTTGTTGTTTTGTTTTATTTTGTACTGAGAAAGGGTTTCTTAATTGGCCTAAAATTTGCTGATTAGGCCAGGCTGTCTAGACAGTAAGCCCCAGAGATCTACACATGCCTGTCTTCCTGGGGTTAGATGTTTTTTTGTACATGTCACCATACTTGTTGTCTTACAGATGATGTCACTAGGCTCTTCCCAGGGGCCTAGCAATGGCTTATGTCATCACCTGCCACCATTACCAGCCCTGCCAGGTGTGGGCAGTAAATAAAAGAACTGCTCACCACCCCAATTCTCCCCCTCTCCCCCTCTGTTCCCACATGTTCCCTGCTAGTCTCTCTTTCTCCCCTATACTATCATCTCTGTCCCTTTCTCTGCGCTCATGGCTCTGCTCCTGTCTGTCTGTTTCTATCCTTTCTCCAGGACAACACTTCCCTTCCTTCCCCATAATAAACCCTCTTATACCAGGTCTGTTGAATATTGTGATTTCTCCTGGGGACACCTTGGCATAGGCCCACTAGGTACCCATACCTGCCACTGCATTATATTTTATAATCGTACATGGATTCTGGGGATTGAAGGCAGGTTTTCATGCTTGCATGACAAGCATTTGACTGAATGAACTATCTCTTTATTTTTTATTTTCTCTTGCTTATATAACTGTAATATAATTTTTTTCATTTTTAAAACTCTCATGCATGACTACCGTATTTGCACCATTTCAACCCTTCTCCCTCTTCTCCATCTCCTCCCATGACCCTCTCATTCTCAAGCTTATGGCCACTTCTTTATTATTGTTACACACACACACACACACACACACACACACACACACAATCATCCTGTGTGGCATAACTTCAGCCAGCAGATATGGAATACATACTCATCTTAGTGGGGTATAGTCTTCTCTCAAACTTTTGTCACATCATAGGGCACAAAACATTTTAAAAAATTTTTTTTAGTCCCTGCATCTTATCAGACCACAGTGTGATAAAGTAGAAGTCAACAGCAGAAGTAACCTTAGATAACACACAAACACTGAGAGACTAAGGAATACACTTTTGAATAAACAGTGGTTATGAAGGAAATCAGAAATCAGAGAGGAAATTAAATATCTCCCAGAACCAAATGAGCACCCAACCCATCTGAACTCCTGGGATATAGCAATGGCAGTACCTAAATTATAGCTATATGTATTTATATTTAAAAAGCAGAGCAGTCTCAGATGACCTAATGATGACATCAAGGGCATAGAAAACCAAGAAGATAAATACAAATTCAGCAAATGGAAAGAAATAATAAAGACTGGGACTAAATTAACAGCCAAGAATTAAAGAACAATACATTAAATCAATTAAACAGAGAGTTGTTTCTTTGAAAATATCAACAATATCAATAAAGCCATAGCCAAACTTATCAAAAGAAAGAGAAGTCCCAGATTTATAAAATTCAGCTGAAAAGGGAAGTGTTTCAGGAGACTCCAGTGAAGCCTCAAAGATTATTAGGGAATACTTGCAAAACTATATTTTAACAAGTTGAAACCCTAAAAGAATTAGATACATTTCTGAATGCATGTGACCCACAAAATTAAAGCCAAATGATGTCAGCAACTTATACAGACCCATAGCAAAAGGTGTGACTGATCAGTGGTGATGAGTTCCCCACAAAGAGTGCAGGACAGCTTACTGTGCTCCTATACCTACCCAACTGTGGGGAATATCTACTACCCAGACTTCCCAAGCTAATCCACAAGAGTGGGAAAGTACTGAACAGTACTGAATTTATTCTATGAGACCAGCATTATCCCAATAACAAAACGGAATAAAGACATGACAGAAAAGAAAACTACAGACCAAATTTCCTGAATATGGATGTAAACATTAATAAATAAAAGCAAAAAACCCTTGCAAACTGAATTGAAAATTACATTCAACCCCAAATTGATTTTATTTCAGGGATGTGAGTTCAATTCATCAGACCCTAGGCACTGACCGCAGTCCCCCATCTTTATACACTTGAGGTCAGAAATACATGACCATCTCAGTAAAGGCATAAAAGTCATTAACTGCATTAGGCATCTAATCATGATAAAGGTCCTGAAGAAACTAGAACTAAATGGAACATACTCCAGTACTATAAAGGCTGAATATGACAAAACCTGTAGTTAACATTACACTAAATGGGAGGAAACTGAAAATGTTTCTAAAGCCTGAAATGAAACAAGGGCACCCAGCCTTTCCACTCTTACTCAATACAGTGTTCACAGATTTTGATGGAGCAATAAGACAAGGGAAAGACATAAAAGAGATAGAAATAAGACATGAAAAATTAAACTATCTCTATTTGCACACAGCATGACTGTATACTATACATAACTTTAAAGATTCCACAATAAAAGTTTTACATGTGGTAAACACTTTCAGTAAAGTTTTAGGATAAAAGGTTATCATAAAAAATCATATATATATGTACATATATATCACATATAAACATATATCTATATATAAAACATACATATACAAATAACAAACTTGCCAAGAAAAAAGTCTGAAAATATCCCACTAACAATAGCTTAATAAGCTGGGCAGTGGTGGCACATGCCTTTAATCCCAACACTCAGAAAGCAGAGGCAGGAAGACCTATGTGAGTTTGAGGCCAGCCTGGTCTACAGAGCTATACAGAGAAACCCTGTCTCAAAAAAAACAGTAGCTTAATATATAGAATATATAGAGAGAAATATATAGAAAAAACATGGTCAAGGAGATGAGAGGCTTTGCAATAAGACACTGAAAACTGAAACAGAGGAACACATTAAACAATGGAAAGACTTTCTAAACTCTTGGGTTGCAGAATTAATACTGTGAAAATGGCCATACTACCAAAAGTAATGTGCACATTTACTCCAATAGCTATAAATGTTCCAATGACATTCTTCATAGACTAGAAAAATAGGAAATAAAACTCATACAGAAACACAAAAGACCACAGATCTTCAAAACAATCCAGAGAAGAAAGAACACTGCCAGAGGTAACACACTTCCTGACCTCACACTATACTACAGATTCATAGTGCTAAACAGTAGGCTTCATAAAGACAGCCTACTCCTGGCACAGTAACAGATGCATAACCCAATGGAACAGAAAAGAAGACTCCCTAAGAATTTCATAAATTTATTGTTTTTTTTTTATTTTAGATATTTTCTTTATTTACATGCGAATTTCTCCATTCCCAGTTTCC
>NW_022196894.1:21306711-21318963 GCF_008632895.1 Mastomys coucha | reverse complement strand
AAAAAAAAAAAAAAAAAAAAAAAAAGACTCCAAAATAAGCTTATACATCTACGGTTACCTAATGTTTGACAAATATGTCAAAAGCATACACTGGGGAAAAGCATACTCAATAAGTGGTTAGTAGCAAAGCTCTAAAACAACCTGCAGAAGTGAGATTACATCCATCACTCTCACCCTTCACAAAAATAATTTCAAACCTTAATCAAGAGCAGTGGTTGTCAACTTTCCTAATGCTGCAACCCTTTAATGCAGGTCCTTGTGTTGCAGTGACCCCTCCACATAAAATTATTTTTGTTGCTATTTCATAGATGTATTTGTGCTAGTTATTAATTATAATATAAATGTTTGTGCTTCCCCATGATCTTAGGCAATAGCTGTGAAAGGGTCATTTGACTCCCAAAAGGGTCCCAAGCCACAGGTTGAGAACCACTGGTCAAAAGCCTTAAATACTCACAATGCTAGAGAAAAATGGGGAACCACATCAGGATACAGATATAGGCGAGAAGTTCCTGGAGAGAAACCCATTAAGAGAGAAAAGAGAGCCATAGATTAACATAAAATTTAAAACATCCACAGCAAAGGAAACTGTCGGTGGAGTCCAGAGAAAGTCCACAGAATGGGCTAGAAATCATCCACAGCTCTACCTTAGATGATGGCCTAATGTCAGGAATGAATAAAGAACTGCAAAAGTTAAAAATGAGGAAACCCCAGGTGACCTGAAAAGACTGTTTTTTAAACAAGAAAAATAGATAACTAACCAATAATGAAAAAAAATGTTCAACATCTCTAGCCATCAAGGTGATGCAGATTCAATCTTCTTTGGAATTCTGCCTCCTCACCCTCATCGGAATGTCTGTCATCAAGAAAGCAAATGGCAATGAATCCTGGTAAAGGCTGTACAAGAGAAGAGCTCTCACTCACTGTTGGTAGAGTGTGAACTGTGGCAGTCTTCATGGATAAAACAAACACACAACATTTTTAAAAGGACCACTCTTGGGCATAGACCCATAGGAATCATCATCCTACCAAAGGGATATTTGTGGATCTATGTTCACTGCTATTCTGTCTCAATCACAAGAAAATGGAATCAGCCTACAAGTCCATTAACTGATGAATGGATAATTAAAATGTGTTATATGTACACTGGAAATATTATTGACCCACAAAGAAAAGCAAAATAACGAAATGTGTGAAAATGGTTAGAACTGGAAAATAACATTTCAAGTTAGCTAACCAGTGTACTGGCAAGTTTTATGTCACCTTGACATGAGTTAGAGTCAGTTGAAATAGCACTTCCACCAGATGGGCCTGTGGGACATTTTCTTGCTTAGTGATTGATGTGAGAAGGCCCAGCCTATTGTGGGTGGTGTTTTCTTGTATAAGAAAGCAGACTGAACAAGATGAAGAGCAAGCCAGCAAGCAGCATTCCTCATGGCTTCTGCATCAATTTCTCCAGGTTCTTGTCTTGAGTTCCTGCCATGGACAAACTTAAGGAAAAGTAAATCCTTTTTCTCCCCAAGCTGCTTTTATGACAGCGTTAGAAACAGTAACTAAGACACTTAAGCTCAGAAGACCACACCAATGCTCTCTTTCATATATGAGTCCTGGCCACACATTTTTATGTATATTTATTTATGTTGCAGTAAGTGTGTGTTAAGGTCATGAAATTAGAAAGCAGATTGTGGAAGGAGGAAAAGACTTCCAGGAGAGGCGTGGGGAGGCTTGGAAACATTTAACGTGAACGTAGAAAGAGAAATACTGGGTCGTGTGTGTGTGTGTGTGTGTGTGTGTGTGTGTGTGTGTGTGTGTACAAGTAGGGAGGGGTAGAGAAATGAGAAGAAATTATGCAGGACGATCTACTAACACAATGTATCAAAATGCCATAAGAAAACCTATTAATTTGCATGCTAATTAAAAATAACATTAAATTTTAAAATGAAATATTTCTGAAACTATGTCTCCAGGCACTCAGATAATCAATTATAACTCTTGCAATTAAATCTTTAGGAAGGTTATTTTTCAGCTGTAAGAATCACATGTCGCTGCCACATATCTAAAGAGCTCTTTTTCTACCCTACTCTTTTCTTTCAAATGTTTGCATTTTTAGTGAAACTTTAATCTTTTAACATAAATTTGTTAAATTTTCTGCCTTAAAGTGACATATTTAAATATCAAAGTTTTGAATTTGTTAAACATTTCTTTGTTTTATGTGTGTGTGGCACCAGGACAGCTGAGAGGCGTTGGTTCTTTCCTGTGCGCTTCAGTTCCAAACACCGATCTGAAGCAGCCAGACTGGACAGCAAGCATCGTTCCCTGCTGAGCCCTCTCCCCTACCATAAAACACAAGTTTTTGTATTGCTTTGTTTTCCAACAAATTGGCACAGTTTTGAATGACTTAAATCAACACAATTTTTTTAAATCAGCATTCTGCTCAGTCCAAAAATAAAAATAAATAAATATCCATGTAACTTTATCTTCTTATTTCCTCTGTTTAAACTTCACATTTTATCTCTGGATGGATCTAGAGTCTGTCTTTATAAAAGGCTCGAACACAAATAAGTTAAACACATGGCTTTTAAAACAGTTAATGATTTATATAGTATTATGAAGCACAGTTTATACTCTGGTAATAAGGGGTCCTTTTTGGCTACAATGCTTCCTGTGGTCTATCTACATAGTGTGGAATAAAAGCAGTATGATAGGGCTACAGGGATCACTCAGTGAGTAACACACCTGTTACCCAAACACGAGGACCCAAGTTCAGATCCCAGCACCAGTGTGAAAACTGAGCTGGCAATGCAAGTCTTAGCCCCAGAGCTGACGGACAGAGACAGACCTTGGACCTCGCTCTCCAGCCTGGTTATCGAAACATCAAGCTTCAGCCTCAGTGAGGACCATGCTTTAGAAGTAAGATAGAGAAGCCAGAGAGCAAAGATATCCGATGTCTATGTCTGCCTTCAGCATGTGTTTGCTTTCATAGATGATCACAACCGTGTGTGTGTGTGTGTATGTGTGTGTGTGTGTGTGTGGTGTGTGATGTGTGTGTGGTGTATGTGTGTGTGTGTGATGTATGTGTGTGGTATGTGGTGTGTGTGTGTGTGTGTGTGGTGTGTGTGTGTGTGTGTGTGGTGTGTGTGTGTGTGTGGTGTGGTGTGTGTGTATGTATATGTGTGTGCGTGCGTGCGTGCATGTGTGTGTGTGTGTGTGTGTGTGAGAGAGAGAGAGAGAGAGAGAGGGAGAGGGAGAGGGAGAAGGAGAGGGAGAGGGAGAGGGAGAAGGAGAGGGAGACATGTTCATTGCCACCATCTTTAACTCTTGGCTCCAAAGCCCAAATTCTTCTCCATCATAACTTCAGCACAGGTATCATAGAAACCATAGCAATCTCTCCACTGTCTTCCAGTGTGTACCCTCACAAAGAGCAGACAAACAATAACTCCTCATGTACACATCCTTCATAAACTAACAACTCTTCCATGTTAAAAATGCCAGAATTTCATCAAAAATTACAAGTTTTTGAATCACAAATTACACTTGTCTCAAGCCCAGTAGGAAAAGTTTCTACTACTCATGTCTGAAAGCCTTGTGAGAACATCATGTTATAAAGGAATTGAATAATTGCATCGTTAAACACTTTCCCATACACTACTTCTGCCATGTTTAAAAGTTAGGTACGTTTTACTCTTACTACATATTTTGTGACCACCACATTCAGTTATGTGACAACAGTTTAAGAAGCATGCTTCCCTCAAAAGGTAAAGCTGAAGACAAGGAGTGGATCCCTGTCCCCAAACAGGGCCCCCTGATCAAGGACATGAAGATTAAGTATCTGGAAGAGATCTACTTATTCTTCCTGCCCATCAAGAAATCCAGGATAATCAACTTTTTCTTGGGTGTATCCATAAAGGTTATAAAGATCGTGTGAGTGCAGAAGCAGATTTTGACTGGCCAGGGGACCAGATTCAAAGCTTTTGCCACTGCTAGGGGCTACAATGGTCACATTGGCCTTGATGTTAAGTGTTTCAAGGAGGTAGCCAAGCTTTCCATTTTCCCTGTGTAGAAAGGCTACTGTGGTAACAAGATTGACCAGCCCCACACTGCCCTATGCAAGTGACAGGTCGCTGTGGCTCTGTGTAGGTACATCTCAGCCCTGCCCCAGGGGATCGCCTCTGATCCTGTGCCCAAGGAACCTGTGCTAATGGTCAATCAGTATTGGTGACTGCTACACATCAGTCATGGGTTGCCACTCTGGCCAGCTTTTCCAAGGCCATCTTTGATGCCATCTCTAAGGCCTATAGCTACCTGACCCTTGACCTCTGGAAAGAGACTGTTCACAAAGTCTCATTAAGAATTTGCTGACCATCTTGTGAAAACCCACATCAGAGTCTCATTCCACAGGATTTTAACTGTGGCTATCACATAATGGTTTTTATACAAGAAAAATAAGGTGAATTAGGTCTGTTAAAAAGAAAATAGGAAAAAAAAAGCTATGTTTGTTAGTCTTGAGGGCTCAGACCTTTAACTGCATAACTTAGGAGGCAGAGGAACATAGATCTCTGTGAGTTTAAGGTAAGCCTGCTCTATGCAGAGAGATCTAGGTAAGTTGGGGCTACATAGTAAATGCTATCTTAAGAAAAAAAAGAGACTATGTTCTAGTACAGTTGTTCTCAACCTATAGGTTGTGATCCATTTGGAGCTGAATGAGTCCTTCATACAGGTTGCCTAAGAGCATTAGAAAACACAGATGTTTACATTATGATTTATAACAGCAGCAAAATTACAGTTATGAGGCAGCAATGAAAATAATGTTATGGTTTGGAGTCACCATAACATGAGGAACTGTGTTAAAGGGTCACAGAACTAGGAAGGTTGAGAAGCACAGCTCTAGCAAATAAGTTAAAATATTGACTATACTTGCCTTATGCCTCTTTGCAATCCTTTCCAGTTCTTAGGAATGCAGACAAGCAGCGGAAAACACTGTAAATTCAAATCATGTCAGCCTTCTAATGTATGGACAAAAGTACCTAAAGGTCAGTAAATAATCCTTAAATGATTTGAACTTTCCCAGTGTCTGATATTAGAAAGGCACAGTTATTTAGAATCACAGCAACAGTGTCCCATTGAAATATATATATATATATATGTATATATATGTGTGTATTTATTACTCTAATGATACTCTAAATTATATATACATATATATAAAAAATATATATAATATCGCTTCAACAGCATCCTATTGAAATTACTAATATATACATGTATATATGTACATATATATTATTCTGAGCATATGAATATCTCTGTAAGAAAAAATAAGATATTATACAGGAGTGTCTGAATACAATTAATGTCACCCATAAAATACAAAAGAGGGTACAGTAAAACCAAGCTGGAAATAACACACAAATTGTCTCTCAAATGGGTTGAAAAGCTACCAAGACATAAAAAAGACAGGGGTGGCAAGTGGTCTAAAAGAAAGGAAGATAATGAAGAGAAGCAATAAAATAAAAAAGTTGAGAGAGACTAGGTTTTACAGATTTAACAGATTTCAGAGAGCAAGTGAAATGATTCCAAGGAGGTACATCCATACATATTCATATAAATGTTTTAAAATATGGATGGGTAATGGGAAAACCCGTGGGTAAGGAGGCAAAGATGGCATGATAGAGTTTACCTACAAAGAAATCAAAATAAAATGCTTTCCCATTAACTTCAGAAGAAAAGGACACATTTGCAGAGTGTGGTGGACAACTATGCAAGTGTGGAAAAGATGCCAAAACAAGTCCATTGCCCTGCAAGAGAGAAACATATTCTCATCACGCATGCTCCAAACTGGTTCCCTGGAAGCGATGGAATGTGAAGGATTATAAAGAGGAAAACTTGGAAATCAGGAAGTCTTTATTTATTTTTTGACATTTAATATCCATTGTGCTATTAGAATATGAAGTATCTTACTATATTTGGGATATTTTAATATTCACTGTTAGACCAGTACATGCCTTTAATCAGTACTGGGAAGGCAAGAGTCTAGACGATCTTTCTGAGTTCAATGTCAGCAGACCATCCAAGCCATCCAGGGTTGCACTGAGCTTTAGCTACTAATATGTGTACCCCACAAGGCAGAACGGCTCTGGTTCCTGTACTAGTCAACCTAGAAAACTGTCTGGAAGGAATTGGTAGTCAGGAGATATTGTCAGAAGAGGCTGAGATCAATTAACTGACCAGAGGCTGAATCCAGTCTCTCTCAGCATTGGGTTTTCATTTTTGATAAATTTTTATTTGCATCTGAATTTTCCAATACTGAACCACAATCCTTCACAGCAGTCTACTGGGAGTCCTTGGTTTCATGGCCACAGTAAATGGTTTAGTGATGGCGTCGAAGACAAGCAGGGCCAGCGAGCTCCTCCCAGGACTTGAATTGGAGCTTCATTCTATCGGAGCCCAAGCCAAATGGACATTAGCCTGTCTCTTGGCAGACTATTTTCCAGAGCCAGGTAAAACTTGTTGAAGAACACAGCAATCACACAGGGAAGCTTTAAGAAGCTCACCAAAACCCGCTGCCATGTTTACTGGTAACTGAAGTTAGTTTGGCAGGATTGTTCTAGCCATCATTAATCAGAATTATCTATGCCATTGTTCTCTGTTCTCACTGAGTTTTAATGCCAGGCTAAGCAAGCTCCACAAAACAATTTAGGAAGATTTTTCACGTCATCACAGTCCAGAACATGCTGGAGAGTTGTTACTCATGCCTCTGCCACCCATGTTCAGACATATTGACAAATAGATACCCAGCCTAGGAGGAAATTAAAAACAATAAACTCTTTATTATTGGCACCGCTGGCCTGGAGAACAGCTTAGACTCCACAGGCACTGCTCTTTCCATGAAACGTTGCAGGGACTGGAAGGTTCTGGAAAGCTGTACCACTTCACTACTCCCCCACTGGGATATAACAAATGGGGAGGGTATGGAGGAGGGCTGGAGGACTCTCTTGAAGTAACTTTGTTTATTTCATTTTCCTAAGGAATCATGTATTTTACTTAGATTTTTTTATTTAGTTATATTTTTTCTCATTCCTAAGGCTTTATATTGTCATTTTCTTTTATCTAAAACCCACATTTCTGGGATCTTGCTCATACCATAAACAAAAATCAGAACAGGTTAAAGACTGAAGGATGTGAACCTGAAACTGTAAAACTCCAGAAGAAAACAGAGAAGCTTCTCATCATGGGCCTTGACAAGTATGCTTTGGGGTATCGCCTCGGAAGCACAGAGTACAAAACCAACGTAGGCTAGATGGGGCTGCATTTTGTGTTGTCCATTGCATAAATTTGCTAAAGTTGCCTATGCTATCCTTCCACGAGCTGCTGTGTGTGTGTGTGTGTGTGTGTGTGTGTGTGTGTTTGTGTGTGTGTGTGTGTGTGTGTAGTCTATGTACACCTTTGTGCATGTTCAGCATACACATTTGTACACAGGTGTATATGTGTATATGAATGTGTGGACATGTATATGGAGGACAAGGGTTGAGGTTCGGTGTCTTTCTGGGTCACCTGGTCTCTACCTTATTTTTTGAGATGAGGTCTTTCACTGAAGCTCATCAGTTGGATTTTACTAGTCTGGCTGGCCAAGTTGCTCAAGGGACCTTCCTGCCTCTGGCCTTCGCTGTGCTGGAGATACACACATGCACCTCTGCACTGGTGTTTCAAATATATGCCTTGCTTTGTTCTGCATGACTTGCTTTTCACTGCCCTCTTCCTTCATGTGGATTTGTTTATCTCTGCTATGCACTTGGTTTTACTAATGGCTCCTTCTGAACATTTAGCAAATGCTGCCTGGCCTTTTTCAAACACAATCATTAGATTCTTATGTTAGATCGCCTCAGCAGAACACAGGACTGCTTGCCCTGTTTTGTTTTGTTTTTGTTTTTTTTCCAATTCGTCTTACTAAAGTAAGTCTTTTTGTACCAGTTTCTGATTTTAAGACACATTATTTAGTTATGCACACTGCTGTGCTGCTCAGTGTTTGTGAACTTGACACAAGCCATGGTCACCTGGAAAGAGGGAACCTTAACTGAGAAAAGGCCTCCATGTGGGTAAGTCTGAGGGACACTTTCTTGATTGATGAGTAATATATGTGGATCAGTCTACTGTAGGTGATGCAGTCCTGGACAGACCTTGGTCCTATAAGAAAAGATGCTGAGCGAACCATGAAGAGCATCTTCAGTTCTTCTGTAAAAGGCATATATATTCATAGTCTCCATTTACAAGCTTTGAATATTGCCCAACTGTTGTAAATATGAACTCACGCTAAAAATCACATTTTCCCCTTGAAATTAACCTAGTCTTCCTTATAAATGCTTACAAAATGTTCTCTTTAATTTTTTGAAATTAAAACTTAACCACACATTTTCGCTCCCTCTATGGATTTTTTTTTAATTTCAGATATTACTTTAAAATTATATTTTCTCATTTCTTAGAGTTCCTTTTTAATATCATCCTCCCTTCATGTAGAGTTTTTCTGACTCTGAGACACTTCATTACTATGTTCTAATTTCTGCCTTTTTCTCCCTTTCATTTTGGTTAAACCAAACCTAGTTTATTTTAATTTGCCAATATTAAATCTCTCCCTTTAGGCCTCTCATTATTTCAAATTTCCAGTATTTGCTGCATAGCATTTCAGTTTCCTTTGTATAACCCTTCTCATAAACACAGATGTAGAACCACCCATACTAACAACAGTGAACTACAAGGAGATTCAAGGTTTTGCAGACAGATCAACAGACATGGGATGGACAAACTTGGATTCCTGAACTTATTAGGCAAAAAGTCATTGAATTAAAGAACTGCCTTCAACATATTGAGATAAAAATGGGCCATGAAAAAGAGCAGCGCTCACTCCACAGTTTTGATTTCAAGCAAAGGGACTGGTGCTAGCCAGGTCAAGTGCCTCTGGGGCTATTTACAACCATGGACTGGAAAGTCAGGCTCCCAGCAGGCTCCATTGTGACCTTCTGAGATCCAAGCTGTCATATTCAGCCTACAAGTAGATCTCAGGCTGTGGCCTGGACCATCTCTGTTAACCTGAGGCTACAGACAGGCAGGCACCTCTTCTTAGCTTCTTTCTTCCCTGGGCTTTATAGAGGTTTAGCTGCTTCCAAGAACTGCTGACCAACTGAGATTATACATAAAGAAGTTACTTTCTTTCCCCTGTTCGCTGGGGGAAGCGGGTAGTGAAATTACCTCATATAAAAACTGAAAAGTAAAAATTATCATTCTCCTTAAAAGGGATACTTACCATAGCTGCATATGCGGAGGCAGGACACCCCATACTAGATGTAGCTTAGAGTCAAACAGGCCTAAGTCCCTCAATAACAGCACAGGCTAAGACCCACCCCCACTCCCAACAGCTTTGTGAAAAACCAAGTAGTATAATGCAAAAAGGTTTTCTGGAGCTCAATTACTGCAAGGATGGAAGTAATGCCACTATTAAGACCAGTAAGAATTAGAGCTGGGATGCAAACGGAATAACCACCTCATGTAGTTCCAATGCTCCTGTTACTGGAAGGACTCACGAAATCATACAACCTCCTCTTAGGGACGCTCGGGCACAGTGATGCATAGGACATTAGCATCATTAATCTCGGAGCCCCATTTCAATTTTTTTTAAGCCTGTGATTCATCTAGCACTTGGAAGTGACATAAACCTGGGAACAAAATTTTCCCCAAAGTTAAATTCAACTTTGTGAATTTGAAATCAAGTAGAAGCAAATATATAAAATGCAAACTGGGACAAAGGATGGCCTTGATGTGTAGCTGATGTATGCGGATTTCTTCACCAATGACAGAAAAAAATACAGTGGGAATTCTTTCCGTAAAATAACAAGCTGCAGCCCAATGGCATCACCCTGGCATGCTGAGGGAGCAATGGATCCCAGATTTAATTAGTAAAGGTTGCCAAATTATTTTTCTCTTGCCTTAGGCTGCAAACCCACCTGCACCTTTGCAGCATCAAAACTCAAAGTCTCTTGTCAGTCCCTACATGTGGTGTAACTTTACAGGCTATGAGTTATCAGAAAAATATACCTACCCAGGTTCAAGTGAAGCCTAAGCAATTATGGCCTCTTTGTCACTCTTCAACTGCTATTTGTCCCAGATACAAAGGAGTCCAGTTGGAAGACCTCCACTGGATGCTGAATAGAGCCCCTCCTCCTGTAGACAAAGACCAGAGTCTCAGATAAATGGAGAATCAATTTGACTTTAGTTGTCTGTCTAATTTACTTGATTCAGTAATTCAATCAACATTATCCAAATGCCCTTTATATGTTGAAGCACTTGGCCTTGATCCATAGAGTAGATCCAGAAGGGAACTGGTGATGTTTTTTACTGGAGATACATAGATAGATAGATAGATAGATAGATAGATAGATAGATAGATAGATAGATAGATAGCAGAGAGATAGAGAGATAGATACAGGTAGATGATAGATAGATGATAAAGATAGAGAAAGAGATAGGTAGATGATAGAGATGGATAGGTAGATAGATAGATAGATAGATAGATAGATAGATAGATACATAGATAGATAGATAGATAGATAGATAGATAGATAGATAGATAGCAGAGAGATAGAGAGATAGATATAGGTAGATGATAGATAGATGATAAAGATAAAGAGATAGGTAGATGATAGAGATGGATAGGTAGAAAGATAGATAGATGATAGATAGCAGAGAGATAGAGAGATAGATATAGGTAGATGATAGATAGATGATAAAGATAGAGAAAGAGATAAGTAGATGATAGAGATGGATAGGTAGAAAGATAGATAGATAGATAGATAGATAGATAGATAGATAGATAGATAGATAGATAGATAGATATACAGACAATACATAGATAGGTAGGTTAAGTGCCAACAAACTATGGAAAAGGAAAAAATTAATGCAACAAACACAAATAGGAGGTTCATCTAAAGGGCAAGTGAAACATGCAAAGTCTCTTCTTACTTTTAGTGAGCACAGATCCTCCAAGTTAAAGATATCCACACACCTCATATAAAAGACAGGTTAATGTGGTGGATGTTCATGGGATAAGGAGTCAACACTAGACATTTATCAAATACTTTACCAGATGTCAAGAGCTATGCAAGATGCCTTTTTAAAAAAAATTAGGAGAGTTGAAGCATAAAGGGTAGGTTAAACTTCTTACTTGAAGTCACACAGTTTAGACATGAGATATAATATCAGGTGGTGGTTATTAGAATATATATATATACACACACTATATATATACATGCATATGTATACATATATACATGTGTATATATACAATTAGGTGGTTATTGAGATAGTTGGATAGATAGATAGATAGATAGATAGATAGATAAGATTGGGTGACAAGATCAGGAGGCAAGTGGGCCTATATTAAGAGTTACTCTTTGAAACATGGCAAAAAAGACCCATCTCCTCCTGGTTAACACTAATCAAATTGTTAGTCAGATTTCCATTATTGTAACAAAAATATCTGAGGCAAATCACCTCAAGAAAAGATATTGTTTATTGGGCTCATAGTTTTGAAGTCCTTACTGCCTTGGGCCCATGGTGAGGCAGCAGCATGCCAGCAACAGGTAGGAAAGCCCCTCACTTCATGACGTCCAGGAAGTGACAAGAGGCAGGAAATACCCGGGTCCACATGTCCTCCTGCAGAGCATGCTCCAGTGACCAAAATTCCCCAAACGAGGTCTTAAAGTATCGTTACCTCCTGGTAGCACCACGAGCTGGGCCCCAAGCCATCAATCTTACCCAAAGCACACCACAGTGACTGGAAAACGTGGAAAGCACAGACTTGATTGTGAGAAGTGGAAGTGATCAGCCTTTGTCAGTTTCTTCACCACATAGTCCTCACTTCTGAATTAAGCAGAATTCCGGGGTGATTTAAACAAAGCCTACTCTAGTTGGAAGCCCCCACAACTGTCCAAAAGAGGGAAGTGTAAGGGGTTGGTCTGATATTACCATGTATTCAAATGCACCAGCTTTTGTTGTATAAACCTTGCCCTCTAAGTTATCCCTGGTTGGTTAATAAAGACACCTACCACCTGGGCTGGGCAGAAAAGAAGGGGTGGAGCAAAGGTGCCTGGGCTTAGAGTCTCAGGCAGGGATGACAATGATAGGGAGGAAGAGGAAGAAGAGGAGGAGGAGGAAGAAGAAGAAGAAGGAAAGGAAGGAAAGAAAGAAAAAGGAAGGAAAGAAGGAAGG
>NW_022196894.1:21233218-21306639 GCF_008632895.1 Mastomys coucha | reverse complement strand
GGAAGGAACAAAGGAAGGAAGGAAGGAAGGAAGGAAGGAAGGAAGGAAGGAAGGAAGGAAGGAAGGAATCCCCATGAGGTAGAGGAGATGGTGAACACATGGCCATGAGAGGTGCCCTGATGCTCTGATGCTGTAAGAACAGCACAAACAAAATATGACAAGTAATAATCTCAAGGATTTTAACAGGGAAGTAAATAAATGGCATAGAGGATTGATTCTGCCCAACTCTAATGCTTTAAGACTTATTAATAATCTAAAGGTTTTTATGTCCTTTATTTGGGAACTAAATGATTTAAAGTGGGGTAGAAATCCCAAATAATATTTATCACTACAGGGAAGAGATGGACAACTGACTGACTTGGAATGAAGTCCCCACTATCTATTATAACCTGAAAAGAAGTATAAGTCCTGCTCTGTCTGGGGAGATGGAAAATAGTAGAAGAAAGCTGACAAATCAGGGGCTGACAAACCAAGTCCAGCTTGCAACTTGTTTTATAAATAATGTACTATTGATACAATGTTAATTAATTCATTTATTGTCTAAGCTGTCTTTCCTAATGTGAAGACAGTATTGAGTATCTGTAATAAAGACTGTGTGAGCCACAAAGCCTAAAATATCTATGGGGAAAAATGGACAAATTCTGAAAAAGAAAATGCATAAAACCTTCCCACCTTCTGGAAGAAAGAACACTTTCATTTAAGGTCCCCCTTCTCCTGCTTCTCCCAATCTATCCCTTCCTCAGCTCACAGAGGAAGGATCTGAGCCCGCAATTTACCTGTTGTTAAGCAAGCATTATCCAGATCCCTAACACTAAATTGATTTTCCCTTTACATCAATCCCCAAAGAGCAGTTTGTTCTCTAAAAATGACTCAGCAGTTTTGGTGACACTGGGTTTCCAGCATCATGTCTACTCAGAGTATGTGAAGAATGTTTGATGCCTTCCACCATCTACCCCAGAGGGGATGAGAGAACTTTCATGGTGGAACTGTAGCCTTACACCTCAATATTATTCCCTTAACTCTTCTCTGAAGTCCCCACAGTGGAAACTTCCTTAACATTTCTCAATGAACCAACCCAGCAGTGGGTTCAGGGCTGGAGATGGTTTCTAGATTTGGGTAAAACTTCGGATGAACACACCAGCTTGGGTGTAGCAGCCATGTGATGCTGGATGCCTTCCTCTCTACTGGCACACAGATCATGTGGCATGGTGAGGGGTGGCAGACTGTCCCTTTCTATCACCTATGTCAAGGGGCCTGCTCCTCACCCTGCTGATCTTCCTCCAGCTCAGGCTCTTATAGTTCAATGAGAGCCAAGGCAAGTGTGTCTCTGGGGAATACTGAAAGCAAATTTAGAAAGTAGATAATGTGTGGAAGGTTCTCTAGGTCAGGTACCATGCAGGAGAGAGATGGAAACAGAGAGATAGGATAGAAAATAGAAATAAATAGAGTTAGGGGTCACAAATCAATCACAGACTTTTTTCAAATAGGGAAGATTTCGGAAAGGGGAAAATGGTTTTGTTTTGTCTTGTTTTGTCATCTAACAATTACAAAATCTTGAAACTCAAATGTCAATTGTGGATCCTCACTGCCTGACTGATTCTAGCACAGGACCTGTACCTGAGCACCTCAGAGATGCTCTGAGGAATCCTCCAGCTGCATCACTTTGGGTGGGGTGAACCTCTGGCAATCTCAGTTGCCAGCCATTTCTTTAAGTTAAGGTAGGCTAATGGTTTTTAGCTCTGTCTCCACATAGATCGAGTAAGCCTCTTTCCTTGCCTAAGGCAGTCAGATAGCCTTCTCACTTTTCTCATAATGACAGGACAGAGTGGAAGGATCGATGCCAGGGCACTGAGTCTTTCAGATGTGTACATGAATGAATGTATGTGCTGGGATGTGCATGTGAGAGAGAACCAAAGCAGTGTGGAACTATAATAGTGATAAACACTAGTCGCAAGAAGTGATGGGAAAGAGGCAGAATGTGTCATTCAGAACAGTGCATGCCAAAATAACATGGTTGGCATTTGAGTAGCACAGTGACAAGTCTAGACTGAAGAGAAAGATTTCTCTGCTTATACTACAGAGGAGAAGCCCACAGGAGCAGTTGGGGGATGTTCATTAGGGGAATGTTTTAGAAGTCCAAATGAGAGCCAATGTGGACTGAGCAAAATCAGAGAACACAAAGATGAGAGACAGAGATCTTTAAGAACTCTCCGGGAGGGAATGCTGGCTTGGACTGATATCCAGTCTGAGTTAGAGAGAGGCGTGGGATGATACCAAGGGCTTGAGGTGATGGGACTGCGAGGCAATGGACAGTCTCTAAGAGGTTGTCACTTCTAGAAACTTTTATTTCATGGCCTCTTTGGAGCCCGTTCCAACCAGTTCTCTTCAGGGAGAACTGCTGCATTGACTGTGGGAGCTGGCAATGATAGAAGCAAAAGAAGGGTTAATTACAGGCCAAGATAAATTAACCGGCCCCAGGATCAGCTGTATATAACCTCAGCTCATCTACTCCTGGAAATGGCCAAGGGAGGGTGGAAAGGATAACGGTGGGCGGGACATTTTGCAAATGCTAAGGGAGCAGCTGAGCTCAGACCTTGGTGACACTTGCATTTGATGTGTTTGGCACCCTGGCTCTGGTTTCTGGAGTCCTTGGGGTGCCAAATGCACTGTAACCAGCAGGGCAGTTGTCCAAATGTCATTCATGCCTCTGAGCTGCTAATTACTGAGGTCACCTTTAGCCTTATTGCTACACTCCATTAGGGTGACAGGCACAGGAAATGGATTGCAGGCCATTAGACCATCCAGGTTGACAAAAGGTCAGGTCTTGGCCCCTGGGAGAATAGTCTGTGTTTCAGCTTTGTGATTTGGTGCATAGAGAAGGAGAAAGGTCTCAGGATTAGGAATGAAGAATAAGTTCCTGACCAGCACAAACATACAATCTTGGGCATGCACATCATTTCGCCTCACACAACCTTCTTTTGCTTCTCTGTGATTGTGAGGATCAGGTCATGTTAGATGCATAGAAGGGACTTTTGAGGGAGTTTAAGGAGCTATTGTGACCATTAATGTCACTTCCTAATGTGAATATTTGGGTGTATTGGACTGTAAATGAATAACACATGGCTCAAATCTCCTTGGGGCCACTAATATTTCTATGACCTCGGTCAAGTCATTTTCTTTTGGGTCTTAGGATCCCCATCTGATATCCAAGAAGATCAGTGCAAAAGCAATTCTCAACCAGAAATACAGATGAGATTTCCTTGTAAGGTTTCACTAAAATGGATGCACCCTTGATACCCTGGAATGAATGAATCCTCAGGGAAATTAGACTTGCATGGTCACAGAGAGCCACTGAAACTGAAGTTCAGGCCTTACCACCTCACCACTCTGCATCCATGCTCACTTAGAACATAGATACACTGATCACCTCAAGCCCATGATAGTGCCAGCCAACCAAGGACTGAGACCTTTGCAAAACTGAGCCAAAAGCAATCTCTCCTTCTTCAAATTATTTTTCTCTCACACAGTAACAAACAGCTAAGAAGCATGCCATCTACCAACTGAACTTTCTCCACCTTGTCCTTCAGCCTTAGGTCTTGGGCCTTGCTTCATGGTAGTGTGTAGTGGGTTGATCTGGTGCTGCTTGTATTCTAATGCTAAACACTGGCTTCTCAAAAACGTGGTTGCCCCTGATGAGTAGATCCTCATGTACACCAAATGATGCAATGTGTAGCCTTGCTCCTGAATTTAAAACTTAGCTGAATAAAGATGACTACAGACTATAGCTGAGCAGAAGAGAAGTAAGTGGAGCCTCAGTTCCCAGGCTTGGGGTCTGAGACAAGAACCATGGGAGAGGTGGGGAGAGGAAAAGGAAGAGGACGCCACAGGGTAGGTGGATCATGAGAATATGGCCAGTCAGTTGGAATAGGGAGCACCCCAGACAGAACATGGCAAGTTATATCTCAGGGTTAGTGACAGGGAAATAGACAAAATAGCATAGAGGGTTCATACCTTCCCAGCTTTAGCACTAATAAGGCTTATTATAAAAATAATGGTTTTTGTCTTTTATTTGGGAACTAAATGATCGAAGGAGGGATACACCCCCCCAAAATATTTACCACAACAGTAGTTCTCTTTTCAACATCCCATCACTACTGTTCTTGGTCTCATGGTCACCTGTACTTTAGTTCTGCATCTCCTTATACTGTAATAATTGTTCATTATTGGCTTAAAGTCTTTCTCCAGACCATAAGCTACATAAGATACAAAACTGCCTTGTACATACTATTGAATTTCTATGCCTGGGATATTAGACCTTGTGGTTGTTTGAATAAAAAAAATGGCTCCCATAGATTTATAGGACATTATTAGAGGATGTGGCCTTGTTGAAGGAAATGTGTCATTAGGGGTGGGCTTTGAGTCAGGCCCAGCATCAGTCTCTCTTCCTGCTTGCTGGCAATCCAGATGTAGAACTCTGAGCTACCTCTCCAGCCCGTGCATGTCACCCTAAGTGCCACCATGCTTTTTACCATGACATTAATAGACTAAACCTCTGAAACTGTAAGCCAGCTCCAGTTAAATGCTTTGCTTTATAAAAGTTGCCATAGTCATAGTGTCTCTTCACAATAGAATTTCTAACTAAAACAGACCTATGATACACACTGCTGACAGAGAAATACTGGATTTCTGCAACATGTAGCAGGCTCAGTGAACATTATTCTCTCCTTTTCCACTCTTGGAGAGCACCAGTAAGCTGATGCCAGGAGAAGAACCCCTAGCACAGGCAAGTACAGGGCAGATGCCAGCAAGTGCTTGAGGCTCATGCTGGCCCTCCTCTGGGCCCAATGCAGTCTCCAACCCAAGCACGAGCCACAACAACCAGGGTCTGATGGTAATGGATCTGGGCCAGCAGCGAGGAACTGCTGAGCCATCTCTTCAGCCCCCTGCTAGAGTATCTTTCTAATGGATAATCTTTTTTAATGCTGAGCTCTGGACCTTAGAGATTATATTGAATGGTCTTAAATACAGTCTGAGTTTGGTGTTTTAAAATAATTCCTCTGGCTGTTCCCAGTGTGTCAGCCTGGATGGGAGCTATCAATCTCCATTTTCAGACTCAAAGGCTGAAGCACTGGAGGGAAAAGCATTAGCACAGAGCGGGAGCTTGAATTTAGCAGACCTGACTCTCCCCACAGCTGTGCCCCCTGCACAGCAGCATTCGATGCTCTTGGTCCAGAGCAGAGGCTGCTTTGCTGGTATCAGACAAGGCTAGAGGCAGAGAGCTAGTTCTTCCCACCCTAGAAGGTCTGTGATTAAAAGCCTGTTTACAGAAGAAGGGTATCATTATAAGAGAGTGAGTATAACACCTTTACCAGGATGAATACTAATTAAAAGGAAACCCAGCGTCAGTATTCATTTGTAGAGAAAATTGAAGCTAAAAGCCAGGCTGCTCTTACCAGGGTTGTCACTCACATTAGAAAGTAATCAGTTGACAGGAACCCCATAGCAAAATGTGCCTCTGTTTCCTCGCTTCCTCTCCATTTAGAAGTGAGTATAAATGAAAATCTGCTGACCGGTTGGCCGACATGTCTGCTTGCCATAGTCCGCTCACGATACCACCCCCAAGGGCTGGAGGTTGCAAAGACTCTTCCTCATGTAGGTATGGGACCCTGTGGGGAAGCTAGACATTTCAGCCCTCCTAGAAAGGAAGATGCCGAAGAGGCCCAGTAGTCTGTCCTGTTGAACTAGACTCATCTCAAGGAGAGGACAAAGGACTGGCAAGGATCAGTGTGCCTCAGCTTGAGGTTTCAACACCACAGGTTGCAAGCCTTGCTCTAATCCTGCTGACTCAAAATACCTAGAGCTGAGGTCTAGGAAAATACATTTTAATGAACTTTCACTATGATTTCTATTCCACCTCAAGGATTGTTTGACTGAGATGGTCAGCTGTCCTGGTCAGCCTTACTTGTCAATTTGACACAGCCTAGAGCACCTGAAACCTAGATCAGATTAGCCCATGGTCATAGCTGTGACAATAATAATAAATATTAATAATTATAATTAATTTATTATTATTATTATTATTATTATTATTATTATTATTATTATTATTATTTCATGTAAGAGAGCCCTGCCCACTATGGGCAGCACTATTTCCTAGGCAGGTGATCCTAGGATGCATAAGAAAGCTGGCTAGTTGTGACCTTGTGAGAAAGATAGTAAATAGTGTTCTGCCATGGCTTCTGTTTTGAGTTCTTGGTTGAATAACTGCCCAGACTTCCCTCAGTGATGGATTGTGAGCTAAAAAGTTTAAGCCAAATAAACATTTTTTTCTGCTGCTTTTGATCGGAGTATCTTAGTACAGCTGCAGAAAAGATATGAGACAGGGTCTTTATTGTACATGGGCACTGTGGTAGTCCCAGGTAGAAACAGAGACCTGTCCTCTAGTGTGTTGTGGTTCATCTAGAGAAATGAACATAAAGGAAATGGAACTGTATCACAACGGGACAGCAGCTGCACAGAGGCAGCAGTGTGAGGGAGCACAGTGGGGAGACACACTTTAAATGTGGTCCACACAGCTATGTGGAGATAATGGACAGAGAAATCGTTGAGTAGCACCTTCTATTGGCAGTGCATGGGCAGAACCTTGGAAGAGAACTCGGTACTCATTCAGGCCCCGTGTGGTACACTGAAAAAGGCAGCCATGTGATCTTATTTACTTTTCTGAGGTTGGTCTGCAGAATTGGTTCATCTCTAGTGAAGCCCATAGTAGGTGCCATAACAGTTCTCACAGAGACAAAGGGTGAGACAGGAGCTGCTATTGTCACCTAATCCCTGCTGTAACATAGTCTTCTCTCTTAAACTCCTGGCACCTCTCCTGTAAAGTCCACTAACATGAAATCACTTGGAGCATTTTTAAAATGGTATGCAAGAGGCCCAATCCTCAGAGATTCTATGTTGATTAATCTGGGGCTGGGTCTTGAGAGGCTCTTCTTACTCTGGGTTGGACGATAAAGTGATCAGGACTTAGAAAGAAATCAAGGAGTTATTCACCCAGATGTGGTGGCACACAACTAGAATCTTAGCATCCAGGAGCATTGTGCAGGAGGATTGCTGGGAGCTTAAGGCCAGATTAAACTACACACTAACCTCAGGGTCAGCTGGAGCTGTGTAGGCAAAACTTATCCCTAAAAAAGTCAAAACAAGAGTTACTCTGCAATTAAGGTTTCAGCTAGCACGTGTTTGTGTCCCGTTTAACAGGAGTCTCTGCTGTATGAGCACGCTTTGCCAATTTCCTCTCACACTACAAACACAGTTAACACTGCTGAAGCCCAGATCAGGGACTAAACCATTTTTGAATGCCCTAAAATTGAACTTTTAAATCTATTTTATTACTTTTTTCTTTGACTTTGAACATTCATGTGACATTGGTCACCACACACATCCGAAAGCCTAGCATGTTGGCGGGAAATAGCAAGAACTGAAACAAATTCCTTGTACCGCTGTCTCTCAAAAACAAAATCTGCAATGCCATCTAAAGTGGCTAAAAGAACACATAAAAATTAATCTATACATTTTCAAACTGAAAGTCACAACTGAGCTGAATTTTAAAAGGATATTTTAGCTGCTAGAATATCCTACTGATCTAGTTAGCACAAGGTTAAATACACTGATCTGACAGGATGCTGATGGCAGCTCAGGGACTTCCGGGATACATGGGCATGGGCACTCAGAGGCCTCCTCAGCTGTCCCCTCACACTGTCCCCCTGAGCCTAGACTCCTCCTTTCTTGGGTCTCTCTCTTCTCCCAGAGTAACTTCCCCAAACAAAGGGTTCCTCTAAGCTGGCCAACATCACTCTGCTCTGGGTCCAGCCTGACTTAATTCCTATCTGCAGAGAGGGAGGCAAAAACACTGCCCCCGAAGACTGACCTGTCTTAGCCCTCAAAAGCAGAAAACAAACCACAACACTTCTATTTCATCAAGCTTCTTTGGACAAACTGTCAATAGCAAACAAGAAGCTTTACAAACCTAATGCTAAACAGTTCCTGGCAAGCAACCTGGTTTTTTTGTTTTTTTTTCTTTTTTGGGTTTTTTTTTTTTTTGACAGAAATGAGAAAAAGTTCATGTGTTCCAGGAACCACTGGAGAGACAAGACGCAAGCAAGCTATGCCTCAGCACTCGCTCCCTGCAGCTCCAGAGTATTTTGAAATGAATTGATTTTGTGCAAGCATGTGTAAGAGTGGGACATATATGCCACAGTGCACATATGGAAATCAGAGGAAAACTTTCAGGAATTGGTTTTCTCCTTCCACCGTGAAGGCCCCAGGGTTTGAACTTCGGTCATCAGGCTTGGCAGAGACACCCTTAGCCACTGAGCCATCTTGCCAGCCCCAGCTTGAAATTTGTTATTCTGCGTAATTTGCTCATTCACAGTAACAAGGAGATTAGTCTCTGGCTCCCTGTGTCCTTCAAAAGGATCATTTGGGTCTCAGATCTACCAACAATTGTTTCAGATTTCATCATAAGCTTTGGGTTTTGCTTTTTACTCAGGGAAAGTTTCTCTGATGGCTTTCCCTTTTAGTCCCATCTCATTTTGACAGCTTCTGACGCTCTGGTAATTAGTGCTGCTGTACGGACCTCAGATGTGTGAAGTGCACTCTTTATGACCTTTCAATTCAGTGACCCTGTGGGTTAATTCAGAATGGTAGCTATTGCTCCATTGTCTCTGGTCTCTGTTACTGACTGCCAGAAGCCTGGAACTCATTGATTGTCCTTAGAGATGAAAACTCCTGAAGTTTTCTTTGCAGACACTGTTAAATTGTTTTTCTCCTCATTTTTTCCAAGATTCTTCTCTAGAGTTGATCTCTCTCTTTCTCTCTCTCTCTCTCTCTCTCTTTCTCTCTCTCTCTCTCTCTCTCTCTCTCTGTGTGTGTGTGTGTGTGTATGTGTGTGTGTTTATCTCTTTCTCTTTCTCCCTGTCTCTCTGTGTGTGTGCACGCACACACATATACTCTTTAAGTCTAAATCTTACACTCTAAGAATTCCACATTAGAGTATTTCCTTATATTTTATCTACTTCTCTCTTTCATTCTTTCTGTTTGTATTTCTGATTGTTGATGAGTCAATTTTATCTTGGGACCTAGGCATCTTGTTCAGAGAAGTGAGGAAGTACAGGCAAATATCAAAACAGCTAGGACTTTTATTAAGAAGTGAAAATACCAGGGACACACATAGTCAGGGAGCTGTGGCTCAGCTGTGGCACCAGCCATGGCATCAACCATGGCTCAGCTGTGGGACCAACTGTGGGTCAGTTGTGGCACCAGCCATGGCTCACCCTGGTACCAGTTTTCTCTGACAGTGTAGAGAAGAGCTGCTTGCTCAGTGGGCTATCGATGGTTTTCTGCTGATAAACTCTTGTTCATCAGACAGAACAAATGGCTTCGATGTAGGCATGGACTGAAGTTTCTAATAGCTTCAGTCATATGTATGTCAGGCTCACAAAGATATAAAATAGTGGGTTGGGTTTTCCCAGAAGGTCACTCTGAGGACATAGATGACCTGACTGTGCATCAGGTCAGGTTGCATGGGTCCACTTCCTCTAGTTTGACTGTGTTTGACCACAAACCAAGCATATTAGCTTTTTCTCCTCTCACATCCAGTGTACTCTGTCAGCCATTTACTGAACTCTCTTTTGACCTTGCTTCCCAGCCCCATTTCTAAAATCTTTAATTGGAATATTACTGATTGAAATTATTTCAAAGGTGTAAATATCAGTTATATGTGACCCAAGTCATTAAATGCTGTACCTTGCCCTTCTGTCCCCCTCATACCCCTACCAGCCTTCTGGTTTTTTTTGTTTGTTTATTTGATTGGTTGGTTGGTTGGTTGGTTGGTTGGTTGGTTTTACAAGATCTTTCTATTATGTAGCCCTGACTATATAGACCATGCTGGCCTCTAACTTAGAGAGATCCCCCTGCCTCGGACTCCTGAGTTCTGAGATTGAACATCCCTGACTGCTGTATACTCTATTTCCTGTATCTCTACTATTCTTGTAAATTTTGGCACCAAGTTGGGATTAGAGATTATTTGTTATAATTCCTACACCATTGTTTTGAGGTTAGTTGATACATACATAGTTTAATGTTAATAAGATTTTGTGGATAGGCATGGTGGTACACACCTATAATCTCTCTTTTTAATTTTTAATTTATTCTCTCATAGATTACATCCTGGCCTCAGTTTCCTCTCCCTTCTCTTCTCCAAGTCCCCCACCTCCATTCATCTACTCCTTCTCCATTTCCTTTCAGAAAAGGAATCCCTTCAAGAAATATCAGCCAAACATGACATGTCAGGTTGCCAAAAGACTAGCATTTCCTGTCCTACTAAGGCTGGTTGGGGCAGCCCAGTAGGAGGAAAAGGGTCCCAAAGGCAGGCAAATGTGTCAGAGATAGCCCCTGCTCCCACTGTTAGGAGCTCTGCCAAGAAGACCACGCTACACAACCATAACATAAATGCAGAGGACCTTGGTCAGACCCATGTAGGCTCCTGATTGTCAGTTCTGTCTCTATGAACTCCTATGAATGCTGCTTACTTGATTCTGTGTGGTTTCTTGTGATATCCATGACCCATCTGACTCCTTCAATCCTTCCTCTCACTCTTCCCCAGGATTTGGAGTTCCAGCTAATGTTTGGCTGTGGGACTCTGCATCTGTTTCCCTCAGTTGCTGGATAAAGCCTGTCTGATGATGGTTAGGCTAAGCTTCTGTCTATGAGTATAGGAATCCTGCCTTCTCTCTCTCTCTTTCTCTCTGTCTGTCTGTCTGTCTGTCTGTCTCTGTCTCTGTCTCTGTCTTTCTCTGTCTCTCTCTCCCTCTCTGTGTTTCTGTTTCTCTCTGTCTCTCTGTCTCTCTGTCTCTCTGTCTCTCTGTCTCTCTGTCTCTCTGTCTCTCTCTCTCTCTCTCTCTCCCTCTCTCTCTCTCTCTCTCTCTCTCTGTTCCTGGGCATGCTTGCTTCTCTCCTAAGCCTCTGGACTATCTGGCTTCTGGGTCCTAGTCCTCCAGGCAGTGTCAGAAATGGACTCTCTTGTGTGGCATGGGTCTCACTCTGGGCCAGCCATTCACTGTCCATTCTCACAATTTTTGAGCCATCTTTTCCCAGCACATCTTGCAGGCAGGACAAACTGTAGGTCAAAGGTTTTGTGGTTGGGTTGACATCCAGTCCCTCCACTGGAAACTTTACCTACACACCAATAATCTTCGTACTCACAAGATAGAGGTAGGAGACCTGAGTTTCAGGCCAGCCTAAGCTATATAATTAGTTCCAGCTTGGAGTTACACAGTGAGATTTTTGACTCAAGTAAATAAAGGTAAGCAACCAAACAAAAACTCCAACATACTCTTTATTAGAAGTTGTGAAAATTACAGGAAAGATAAAATAAAATATTGAAGAAAATAGCCATAAGCTCACAGGATAGAAACAATTAACAATATCAGTTCCATGCTCTTCTCTAAGTGGGATGTCTCAACAAACCCCTCCCCTCACAGCTGAGAGACCTATCCAGAAGAGGAGATGGAAAGATTATAAGAGCCAGAGGTTATGGACTACACAAAGGAAGCGGTCTCCTCTAGACACAACAGGACTGATACACACGGAGACTGTATCAACACAAACAAAACATGTACATGTTCAAGCCAGAAGGAATCTATCTCAGTACTCAGGGGCTAATGTGGACTCAGTCTCCCATCCACAACCAAGAAATTATGTGCAACTGATGCTCACTTCAAAGAGAAAAAAGGTTTTTCCAATAGCATCTCACTGGGTATATTAACCATATTTTAGGGCAGGCCCTATGCCTAGGAGCAGTTGGCCAATATAAGACAAACTTAATAGTATTTTGTACACTTTTTTTGTTTTGTTTGAACATTTTTTGGTCTGATCAGTCTTTTGCTTACTTATTCTGACTTTCATTTTTATGGCTTTTTGGGTAATTTTGTATGTATGTATTTCTTGATTTTGCTTTATTCATCTTAGAGAGAAAGAAAAAGAATAAGAGGGTTAAAGAGGTGGGAAGGACCTGGGAGGAACTGGGTAGAGGAAAATGTGGTCAAATATACTGTATGAAAAGTATTTGGGTTTTCTTTTCAATAAAAAGTTTTTAAAAAATATAAAAATATTCACTTCATGACTTAGGAATTGAAGCTGAGGAAGGAGATGGTGGGCCAATAAGTGAGCAGTGAGCAGATCAAGTACATTCCACACAGTCTCCTTATGATCTGAACAAGAAAACTATATTTTCTTCAGTTAGTTGAAGAAACACATGATTGACTTCAAACCTGACAGATTGCCTACTACAACAAATTCAAATCAACCTCTACTCTGCCCATCCCTGACCTGTGTAGTATCTGCCTCCTGAATTCTATGGTGTCTCAGAGCTGAGAAGCTAGTCTTTGATGAGTTAGAGTGACATGTGCTTGTTTGTGATTACAGGTGTGGAGGGTCATGACAAAACCATTCTGGGACACAGAACTTCAGGACGTAGGCAGGTGCTATAAATCCTCTGTGCTGAACAAAAGCTCCCTCTAGGAAATACCTTCCTCCATCCAGGAAGTTTGTCCAGCTCAGCTCAGTGCTCCCTGGGCAGTAGTGAACCTCTCTCCTGCAATATTTATAGGTAGTTGCTGTTTATATACAGAACTGTCTTACTAGATGAATTATGAATGTCCAACACTAAAGACAGAGAGCCCACTCTTAGAATGATGGGACCATCAGTGGTTTGCTTTGTGAATAGTTAAATGTTTGAATAACAAGTCTCACTAAGGCTACCCACCAAGTATTTCAGAAGTGGTTGCATTGATAGGGAAGTGCAGCCCCTGGAATAAGCAAGGCAGCTGATCCACTGCATTAAGCATTATGTAAATAATTGTGTACATTATGCCTAAATCATCTACCAGCTCTTCTGTTAGCACAGACACTCACTCCCTGGTGATGCTCCAGTAAAGGGTAGAAGGTATGTGGGCAGGGGGCAGGGCTCCGAAGTTAAGTATTTGCTGTGAAAGTTTGATCAGAGTTGGGATTCCTAGAAACCTGTGCCATGATGACCCACCTATTATTCCAGCCCAGGAAGGGGTCTCCAGAGCAAGTTGGCTAGCACGGCTCTGTGTTGATGATCTCTGGGTTCGGTTGACTCATTCTTCAATGAGCAAGGCAGAAGAATGACTAAGGATGATTCCGGACATGAACCCTAGGCCTCCAAACATTCATATGCACATGCATCTACACCTGTGTGCACTAACACGTAGGCATATATACACATACATGTGCACATTATATACTAAAAAAAAATGAAAACAAAAAAATGTAGAAGGTGTGTAAGAGATAATTAGAGATGGAAATGAAAGAATTGTTTAGAGAATGAAACACTGGATTTTTTTTTTTTAAAGAAAACAAACAAGGAGAATGAGATGTGAGTAAAGGAGAAAATATGCACAGGAATCTGGGACATCAGAAGGGATCCAGTCTGAGTAACTTACAGATACGTGCGAAATCAATGTGAGACAGTCTCTGTCCCTCTGTCTGTCCTTTCTGTTCTGTCCTTCCATCTTCCCAAGCCTATCTATGTCTCTCTCAAGGCTTCTGATCCTATCTCTCTCTCTCTCTCTCAAGTGAGCCAAGAGCCTGCATCTGAGCCACACAATGCCCAAGGTTTGGAGTCTGGCTCTGGACCTCAGAACACCTGACTTTCTCCACATATCACCTTCCTTATCTAGAAAACCAGAGCAACTGCTGCTCACACGAGTACTTCTCTTCTTTCCTATTACTCACTTTTATTTCTGAGCAAGCATCATGATTTTATTATATGTGCTCTCAACTCTTTTGCCTCTTATTGGCTCCCATGAGATACATTTACCTTATAAGACTCAAAAGCTCTGTAATCATGATTCTCCTGCCCCTGTGTTGCTGTGTGGGGCTTGGAAACAACTACTTGTGGTTTGAATGGAAACTGTTTCATACATGCTCATGTGTTTGAACCCTTGGTCTACTAGTGCTACTATTTGAAAGAGAAAAAGTGGTCTCACGGATCAGGCTCTGAGAGTTTATAGCTTTGTCCTGGTTCCAATTTACAACTCCCTCCCAACTGCTTTCCATCAAAGTCAAGATGTGATCATGCAGCTTCCTGCTTCTGCCACCTAGTGCTATGCCTCCTCCACCATAATGGACTCTCCTGTAGGGATAATCCTGTGCGCACTGTGCAAAAGCATTTGCCTGTCATTAAATAGCTGAATGGCCACTAGAAAAGCGAGAGAGAATAGGCAGGACTTCCAGGAAGAGAGAGGAAAGCCAGGAAAGACTCGGGGCAGGAGGAGTCACCACCAAGATATAGAGAAAGTCTGACATGTGACACCGAGGAAAGGTAAGCAGCCACATAGCTGACATAGAAGAGTATATACAGGTTAGCTGACTCACAGGCTAGTTGAGGAAAAAACCTACCTTAAGGCCTAGGCATTAATTCATAAGTAAATAAGCCTCCAGGTGATTATCTGAAAACATGGAGAACATAGAAAAGCCCCATACAACTTACACTATCTTCTGGAACTATAAGCCACACTAGGTTCTTTCTTCTGTAAGTTGTTTTGGGTCGTGTTGTTTCAGCACAGCAATACGAAAGTAACTAATACAGCATCACAAATTGTTCCACCTACAAAAGAAGCCCAAGTGTCATAGGTATGCCCTTCAGGCTGCCTGACTGCCATATTGCAATTCCTTTGCTCACCTACTCTCTCAGTCAGTAGAAACAATATCACAACATCCCTGTAACGGACTGCCATTACTCCCCATCTCCAGTTAAGGGCCCTGCTTTTTACCACTAGAAGAAAATTGAAGCAATCAACAGAATATGTTTAGGTCCTCTCACAAGTATGTCCATAGACCTGCCCATAGTTTCTAACAAATGCTCTTTCTTGCCATCTATCTGTTGCTAATGATGGATTGTCCACTTGTTATCTAAAGCTGTTCCAGAAGGGGCAGTATCTTTACAGAGAGTCATACAGGAGAAAGGCATAGGAAGTGGAAGGCTTAGATCACAAACATGTGTCTAAAAGTCAAAGCACACCAAAGATTGCCAGCAAACCACCAGAAGCTAGGGAGAAGCACAGGCCCTCCTCACAGCTCTGGGAGAAACCACCCCTACTGGGGCTTGATCTGGATCTCTGGGCCTCTGGAACCAGGAAACCAGACTTGTGCCATGTAAGCCAACCTGTGACGTGGAAACTTCTGGTTTCATTGGAAAGTCAGTTATGTCAAATGATGTTTTGCTGGAGCACACAGGTGAAAGGATGTTTTACTAAAGTAGACACAGGTAAAAGGATGTTTTGCTATAGCAGACATGTAGAAGGACTCATAATGAAGGAATATAAATATGACCCCACAGACAGTAGGAGATAGAGCATTGGTTTGCCCTCCTCTGCCTTACTATTCCTCACTTTAGATAATCCCTTACATCAGTTAGCCTTATATTGTATTGCTGAGCTCTACTTGTGGTGATGCCATTGAGAGAAATTCGCCAAGGAAATTCTCTTATTTGGTGTTTGCTACTGAACTAAACTGCTGACACCCTGACAGTGAAGATTGGACTCACCCCCAAAGAACTATATCTAAACAAGTCTACTTCTCCCATAACCTAATAACTTTTCTCTTCCCCTACCTCTGGTGGGTGATGGACTAGAGGACAAGTTGAACCCTTATTAAAATAGGCTGCAAAAAAAAAATGTATGCCTACAAACCTGTTGTTGTTCTTTGTTACAGCAGGTACCAGAGCAGACATTTCCTGTCTTGACGATAATGGACTGAACCTCTGAAACTGTAAGCCAGTCCCAATTAAATGTCTGCCTTTATAAGAGTTGCCTTGGTCATGGTGTCTCTTCACAGCAATGGAAACCCTAACTAAAACACTTAGAATGCCCCCAAATACACTCCCCACTACTCTCTAAAAGCCTGCTTACCAACATTCTCCAGCTCAGTAAAGGCCAGCTCCATCTTCCAGGTGTGAAAGCCACAATCTAGTTGTCCCAGACTCTCTAAGTAGAGGAGTCTTGCTCACTCTACACTTAAAATATCTCTACAATCTACATTTTTCCCACCCTCTGTGCCAGGCTACCATTACAGCAGCCTCTGAACCAGTGCCATCTCTCTTCCCTGCCACCTTTCAGCCTACTCTCAGCACAACAGGGATCATGTAAAACACAAGCTGTGCTCTTAGTTCCCTTGCAGCACCCTCTAGCAACTTCCATCCTGATCCTTCTTTATTCAGAGAGAAAGCCTAGACTTAGAGAGCCCCTTAGACCCACCTCTTGGTCTCTGTTTCCCTCATCTCACATATCTATCTCCTTCTCTTTCACCTCCAGCCATGAGGCTTCTTCACCATCCTAGAGCATCCAACTGTTTGCAAAATCCTTGCACTGGCTGGTCCCTCTGCCCCAAACACTATGCTACAGGTGCCTCAAGAGGACTGACCTCGTGTCTCCACTCCAACATCATTTCTTCAATAAGGTTTATTGGGCATCAACTAATGCTGCAGCCTCTGTCACAAACATTTCTTTTGCCACCTATCACCTCCTCCACACACACTTGTTTATTCCCTAATGTTTACCATTCATTTTCTGTCTCCCTGGGTCAGCATCAAGCTCTGGGTTTTCTGTTTTGTATCTCTAAGCGTGAAAGAAGTACTATATAAACACATGCACATATGTATGTATATGCATATGTGTGTGCTTATATGTAAATGCATGTGTATATGCTGCATATTCTATATATGTATATGTAGTATATGCATACATATGTATATGCTGTATATATGTACTCATATACTTGTGTATGTGTATGATATGTATGTATGTTTTTATGAGAGGAAGAACAGGTGAATGACTGACTATAAAAATGTTGAGAACAGTGTCTGCCACCAAATGAGTAGCAAACATTGATACTAACCAAATGGCTAATAATCATTAGCCACCATCAACATTACCTCCATTTCTCAGACCAGAGTTTGCAGTGCAAAGCTCTAAGAACATGGCTAGCAGATCAGCCTTCAGTGAGGACCAGGGGTGAAGGAGAGCAGCAGGGACCACTTGATGCAGTTTAATGAAGCTTAGTTGAGACTCATTTTTCCAGTTGACTTTGTAGCGGCTCCTTGAGTTTTCACCCAACTGCTCTCTTGTGCCTGGCTTGGATGAATCCCTTGAACCCACTCTGGCACGGTTCTGCTGAAATCACTGCTCTGTGCTGCTTGGGAGAACCACAGGCCTAATTTAGCCGGCAGGAAATAAAAATTAATAACCTCAAA
Source organism: Mastomys coucha (assembly GCF_008632895.1). Taxonomy (NCBI): domain Eukaryota; kingdom Metazoa; phylum Chordata; class Mammalia; order Rodentia; family Muridae; genus Mastomys; species Mastomys coucha. Next base: position 21,289,304 of record NW_022196894.1, on the reverse strand, counting down.
GAAACCTCAGCCTGGTTTTGCTATTACCTCCATTCTAGGGGTTTTTTTGGTCATTAAGACCATATTAGAAAATTAATCCCAAACCTGAGAGCGGTTATCCCTTCTGAACAAGGACAGGCTGGCTCAGGATTCCAGTGAGCAGCAGAGAATACAAACCATTTTTAATATTTTGGGGGTAGAAAACTGGCCTAATGGTAATGCTGTTTTCCATAATGTTTCTGTCTTCTGTAATTTTTAAATCTGGATTTAGAAGTTGAGGGTAAGAATGAGGAGGGCTAAGAAGCACCGGCAGACATCCCCATGTGAGATGTGATGGTGAAGGTAAGCAAGGGTTTGATTCTAGACACATTTTAAAGGAGAGTCCATTGAGATTCTCTGGTATGAGAGAAACATGGGTTTCCAACACAACACCACAGTCTTGGGCCTAAACTCCTGGAAAAACCAAAGGCACTTAGATTAGATGAAAAAGGAATCCACATGACCTTGGCACACTGTTGGTGTCTGGCACTTAAGTATGTCCATCTCTACTCTGTACTTTCCTCATTGGTCTGGGAACAAGAAAAGTTCCGACCTCAGGGTCCTTAGCCACTAGATCCTCCCTGCCTCTTCAGAATAAATGACCTTCCTGGTCATTTGATTTGATTTTCTTGGGCTTTTTTATATAACCGAATTACTCAAATCAGCCATGTACATACCTGAGTGACCACGAACACTCAACACAAAGAACTTGTCTGGAAGTCCTGGTACCCATTCAGTGCTCCACTGCAGGACAAAGGAGAGAGTTTAATGACAGAAAGGGTTTAAGGAAAAATCATGGATGATCCCTTACACTCATAAACACAAGGGGTGTGAGCAGAACCCTTTGTGCAGGAAGATTCTTGATGCTTACTGGCACCCTGGCCACTGAGGCTTGCCCAAAAGGGGGGACTTGGTAAATAGAAAAGGGGTCAAGAATGGGAACTATAAATGTGGGGTCATCCAGGACCTGATACTACTTTAATTTCAGTGATTTACGTTCAGGAATGGATGAAGCATCGTGAGCTAAAGAAAAGCTCATCTAGTTGGTCAGGGGAAGGGCTCGGCACACTGTAGAAAGGAATGCAGGCGGCGTGGAAGCCTGACTAGTGTGCCCAGGAGACTCCAGGCAGTCCAGTGACTGCCAGGAGAGAGACAGGGCCTCAGCTGGTGTCACAAGGATGACCCTCGAGCCATTTTCACCAGAGAGCTGTGCTACAGTTATCAAACCGCTGGAGGCTGTCCCTAGCAAAATTCAGTCAAGACTATTGGCTTAATAATGGCACCATCACCCCCTCCCCCATTTACCTTCTTTAAAAGCCGGTATTCACATTTCAAACTAGAAATGTTGGTGACCTAGGAATATCTGTGAGGTTTTTTGTGGGCAAATGGGTACCAGTGGAATCACTAAGAACCCAAAAGCATTCCCCTACCTCTCAGAAAAAAAGATCCATTTAGGTCTGTCTCCCAGTACAATCAAGGGAAGAAGAAGGGATTGAGATGTGGGAGAAGGCACAGCTTTCTAAAGGTGTCGCTGGGGACCCCTGCTGTTCTTCATTGAAAGCAGTAGACAGCCCAAGAAAATCAAATGCTCTGAAGGACCCACACTAGTCATTCTTCATACTCGCAGGGAGGTGCCTGACCCTCAGAATGTTCTGCAATGAAAATAGAGTAGCTACTCTCTGTTGGGACCCTGGTGTGCAAACGACGAGTTGTCCAGGTGGACCGGCCATGCAGGGGAAGAGACTCATGCAGAATCTAGAGGCTTGGTTTCCCAGTTTGGAGCTGACTGGCACTGCCACTGAGTCTTTGTTGACAACTCACATCATCTCTCCACAACACAGTCTCTTCATCAACGAAATGGCATGATGGTAATAATTCAGTTTATTCTGACAACAGGATAGAGCTTTAAATGGAAGAACATGCCTTTGAAGCTAGCAGATATTTTGCAATGAATGGCCCATACATTACCATTACCACAGTCTAACAACACCTGGAAAGTTCCTTGAGTGACACAGTTATATCAACTAAGACCTGCTGCATAACAAGCGACCCTATAATTAGTCATTTTTTCCCAAGTCTGTGGTTCATCTGGGTGACTCTGTTCAACTCTGAGCAGGACTTGGCCAATCCTAACTTTACATCTATAGATGGTCAACTTGCAGGTTTCTGATAACTCTGTGGTCAGCTCTCCCCCACCAGTCCCTCATATCTGTCCAGCAGCCTAGCTCAGCCCTGGTGGCAACAGCAGAGGCCCAAGAGAGGAAACGAATGTTCTGAGAGCTTTTGCTGGGACTGAGTTTGATAATGATCTGTACAAGCCTCACGGTCAAACTCAAAGTATCCTGTGGAGGCATGGGAAACTAGTGTATGGGGTTTCCTACACAGTTGCTACTAGAGAATGAGTATAAGAGAATAAGAATTAACACAAAGAAGGCTAGGAAATCAACACACAACCAACACTTGAACCGGGCAAGAAGGAATCAAGAGGAACAAAAAGGCTTAGTCGTGGGTTAGTTAGAACTTGTCCTTGAAGAGGATCAGACAGCCTGGGCCTGAGTGACCAGGAAGCAGAGAAGATCTGGTGACCACATTAGGCAGCCAGGTAGGGCACTACTGTCAGGGATGCTGAGGCAGCAGGACAACAGATGGCTGGAGGAGGTGGGGGACTCAGGGCTCTTACTGTGCTTCTGTTGCTCAAACTCCCATCTTTCAAAGTCATTCCCATATTGCATAGCTGGGTTTTTTTTCCTTTACTTTCCCCATATTAGAATTAAGTTTTCTTTCCCAATGTCCTAATTAATCGATTGTGTTAAAGAAAATAAATAATCTGTGGGTTACTTATAAAGAAACTGAATAAGACAAAAAAAAGAAGAAAGTAAGAGTTATTATTCCTATTTCATACTTGAGGCCCATGCTTAATAAGTGGCAGCCAGAACCAAACTGAGGCTTCTAGTTCCAAGGTCATGGCTAGGTCCTTTGATCTATGCTGCTTCTGGCTGTGGGATGCAGGGAATCCCTCGGGCATGCATGTACGGAGCAGCAATATGAAACCGAGAGGAGCAGGCATGGTGTCTAGAGCATCCTGGCACAGAGATTTATAAGGCAGACACAGATGCATAGCTGACAAAAAGCTGTGTCCCACTGTGCAGGCTGGGTACCACTCCACTAGGCATTTGCTGGCTGGAGATTATGACTCTTCAGCTTCTGCTGCAGCACAGCTTCAAACTTCAGCATCTTTTCAGGGCTGGCATCCTCCTGGGAACCCTCCAACACAATCAGGGGCCTACTGGGTATCACCAAGGCCACAGTGGGACTCTTCACCTCCACAGCTTCTTCTTAGACAGTGCAGTCAACTCTTGTTACAAATTAGGAAGCTGCTGAGGCATATAGAGATCACACAGTGTGACTGTCAGACATTAGGTATTTAAGGCTGAGAGAAATCATACGTGGCGATACAATGTGCCTCAGGAGCTAGCAAAAGAGCATGGTTATACAGAACATTCTGGATGGGAGAATCTGTGACATTCACCAGACTGTCAAAGAGGGTTCTCAAACCCAGACTCACAATAGGCTACAATTCCTTTTCCGTGCCCTACCTTTGCGCTGAGCCCAGGAAGAGCAGGCAGATATCTGTCTCAAGCCATGCCGTTTCTTGCCATCCATACTCGTCCTCTAGAACAAGGGGTACTCAAGAGATCCCACTAAGACCAGCTCAGAACATTTCCTTGCCTGTGTCCAGGATATGAGGCATGAGCCAAAGCTGCTGGGGGGAAGTACAGAGACAACCTCTAAACCTTTTATGGAAGGGGCTGATTTCAAAATTTGCATATTCCAAGACAACTAATGAATAGTTTCATTGCATCCTCCAAAATGAGTATTTTCTCGAAATCTCTGAATTGCCCTCTTTGGCACTTATGAGCGCATAGACAAACCCTGCTTTGTGCCGAAGGAAATCCTCTAGTGTCACCTGGTGGCCACTACATGTCACTGCACCCTCCACAACAGGTTTGTGTTTTCCTTTCTTAAGTTACTTTTCACCCCACTCACTTCTGCTAGCCTGTGTGTTGGCACCCGGAGACTTTGTAATCTTTTAAAATTGTGACAGAGACATGGCCAGACCTCCTTTCTCACTGTCCAGCTCTCTCCAGTTCTGTGCCAGCCTCCCTGTGACTCTCCATACTTTACCTTCTCCCTGTGACAGGGATATCTCATCCAGAGGAGACATGGGGACAAGGGCGACTTCTCTGCTGCCAATGGGAATTTTCCTCTAGGCAGCCTCCTTTACTCAAAGTGATAATCTTGACTTTCTAGTGTCCTTTGCTCCCTAGAAGTCTTCTGAAAGCCCTGCTCACACTATCTTCAGGACTCACCCTGCACTTGACACCCTTGCATGTGTGAGAGAAGAGCACCTCATCTAGGGAACAGCACAGCACGTATCGAAGCCAACAATGTACCATCACATCTGTCTGCCTGACCGACTGTCTGACTGTTTTCCGGATCCTGAGGAGAGCAGACTGTGGTCCTGTGTGCTGAGTTCACACTCAGACCTGAGCCCCGCATATACCTTGCTAACCACAGAGCTGAGGGAGTGGCTTACACAGGGGCACCTTAAGCTTTAGACTCAAGCTGTGAAGCTCAATATAGCTTCCAAGATTTGAAGATGACGGCTTGGGGATGGGAAATGTTCTCATTGTTTGCTTGCTTTTTCAGTTTTGGGTGTATTAAGGTAGGGCCTCACTGTATGGTCTAGGTTGAATTGAAACAACAGCATTTTTCCCCAACTTAGCCTACCAAGTGCTGGGGTTAATAAGCTTGTGTCACCATGTGCAGCTTTAGTGTAAAGAATTTTGGTCAAAAGGAACTGCCATGCCCAGAAGTGTAAGCCTGTGTGTGTGTGTGTGTGTGTGTGTGTGTGTGTGTTTAGGGTGGACCTCAAGGTTGCAGAGCACTCTGAGAGCCAATCTAAGAACTGCACAAGGGCCAAATCACAACAGGCTATGTATGCCATGATATCTAGGGATGATACAAGTCTTGAGAGAACCAGCATTGGGGATGGTAGGCTGAGAAACATTAAAGAACACGATCCAGGGAAGTGGCATGGAATCCCAGGAGAGACCATCCACAGTGCAGATCTCTGGCCTGTCAGTTCAGTGGGTAGCAAGCTATCTGGGCGGATCCTAAGCTACACTGAAGAACCTCTGGAGGAAGTGAGGGAGAGAGACAGACAGAAATGGTATGGCATAAAAGGAACATGGAAGAAGTAGGGGCAGAAGGAGAAAGGAAGCAAACAAGTAAAGAAGGGGCATCCTGGGGAAAAAACGTGAAAGCAGAGCCAACGATATGGTTAACTGGGTGCAACTACATATGGTTAAGTGAGGCATGAGCAAAAGAAAGGCTGACTGGGTGGCTTGGGAACTCAGGATCCTTCGTGGTGTCTGAGACAAAAGCCAGAGAGTGGCTCACCATCCAGGGAGGAGCAGTCCTCTGTCTAGAGCAGTGGCTCACAACCTGTGTGCCACACCCACTAGGGGCATTGAGTGACTCTTTCACAGGGGTTCCCTGAGACCATCAGAAAAATGCAAATATTTACATTATGAATCATAACATAAACCTTTTGTGGAATTGCAGTTATAAAGTAACAACAAATGGTTGGGGTCACCACAATATGAAGACTTGTATTAAGGGATCACACACAGTGTTAGGAAGGTTGGGAACTGCTGTTCCAGAGACTCCACTGAGGAAGAAAGTGGAGGGAGGCTGGGGGACAGCTGGAGGGGATGCACAGAGATGGAGAAGGATGACACGTTTGTGTCAGGAAGACTGAAGTCTCTGTGCAGTGGGAATGAGCAGCCACAGCGGTGTTTACAGAGGGCAGAGAGGAAGAAGATGTCCTGGGCTGGAGGTGGGAGAGGGACCCTGAACCCAGGGGAGAGGGTTCTCCTTCAGAGAGCAGGTGTGCAAGAGGAAAAGTGGGTGCACAAGTCAATCTGAAGGTTAACTAAAGGTAGGGATACTGGGAAATGCCATATTGCAAAAGCTTCCCTAGTAAAGTTTGAGTCGATGCACATCTTGGTGAAATAATGGCGTGCATTCAGTAACTGGGTGCAGACGTGAAGATACTGGGAGTCTAGAGCAGAGAGCTACACATTGGCTTCAACTATACAAAAATAAATGATGCTGTTGGGTTCAAAGTGCAAGAGCCAGAGGGCTGACTTGGGTTAATTAATAGCAGCCAGGCAACTGCAGCATCCGTGGATGGTGGCCTCTGTTGTGGTTTGAGAAAGAGAGATCCTCCAGAGGTTCATGTGCTGTACTCTGGGTTCCCAGATTATGGCACTACCGTGAAGTGTAGAGAGCATTTAAGAGCCTGCCTGGCACAAAGCAGTCACTCGGGAGGGCCTTTGAAGTCCTCTCTGTCTCTGTGTATATGTCTTTCTCTGTGTCTCTGTGTATCTCTCTCTTTTTCTCTGTGCCTGTCTGTGTGTGTGTCTCTGTCTCTCTGTATTTCTCTCTATCTCTGTGTGTCTGTCTCTGTCTCTCTGTCTCTGTATGTGTCTCCGTGGGTGGGTGGGTGTCTCCCTCTGTGTCTGTCTCTGTCTGTCTCTCTCTTCCTCTCTCTCTGTCTCTACCCCCTGTGTGTGTGTCTGTGTGTCTATCTGTCTCTGTCCCTGTGGGTGTATGTGTGTGTGCGCATGCGCACATTGTTCATTTCCTGGTACTACTTTGTAAGGCAGTCACCCTCCTACCATATACAGAACCACATGCTCCTGCCAGGGCTCCCCACCTTGATGGAATGAGATTTCTCTAAAATTATGAACCAGAACATATGTCTCCTCCCTTAAGTTACTTCTGAGCCAATTTCATCACAACAATGGAAGAATAACAGAGACATTTTTCAGTTTGCTAAAAGGGTCTGGGAGACTTAAAAGCAGAGGGGTTGAGGTTGTCAATACAGATACTTAGAACTTTAGATTTTCTACCCTTCTATCTACTATTTCACCAGTCTGAAGCTCTGAAGCTGAGGGTTGTGGTTACTGAAACAAAACCCTATTCTCTGAGACATACACATAGGTATATGTATAGTGTATGTGTATGTATATGTACATATATATACATATATACACACATATAATGTGTGTGTATGTGTGTGTGTGTGTGTATGTATGTGTAATTGGAAGCACTGGCATTTTCATCATAAATTAGGGACTGGCTGGTTTTGTTTGTCAACTTGACACAAGCTTGAATCTTCAGAGAGGAAGGAGCCTCAGTTGAGGAAATGCCTCCATGAGATCCAGCTATAAGGCATTTTTTCAATTAGTGGTCAGTGGGGGAGGGCTCGGCTCATGGTAAGTGGTACCATCCCTGGGCTGGTGGTTCTTGGGTTCTACAAGAAAGCAGACTGAGCAAGCCAGGGAAAGCAAGCCAGTAAGCAGCACTCTTCCACGGCTTCAGCATCAGCTCTCGCCTTCAGATTCCTGCCCTGTGTGAGATCCTGTCCTGACTTCCTTCAATAATGAACAGTGCTGTAGAAATGTAAGCCCAATAAACCCTTTCCTCCCCAATTTGTTTTTTTGGACATGGTGTTTTGTCACAGCAATGGAAACCCTGACTATTACAAGCCAGTTCTTTGGGACTGTTGTGTTTTATAAAATAGCTGGGTGAGGGGAGGCCTTGGATGACCCTGCCAATGTATCACTCTGGACAATTAAGTCATGTGATAGGCCTAATATAAAAGGGAGTTCATTTAGGACCTGGAGAAGGGGATAGAGGCAGAGGGAGGAGGACAGAGGATAGAATGAGAGAGGAGAAAGGAAGAAAGAGGGGAAAAGGCCAGGGACAATTGGGGAAGAGAGAGAGGGTGAGAGAATAGATAGAGAGGAGAGAGAGAGAGACATTGAGAGAGACATTGAAAGAGACATTGAGAGAGAGGAGGGAGAATCCTTTTCTACAAGGGTATCTGGCTGTTGCTAGGTAACTGTTGGGCAGAGCCTAAAGGAAATGCTAACAAGGACTACTCTCAAAACTGAATACCCAAAAGGTATGGTTGCAAATAAGGCTCATAAATAGACTTGATACTGGGAGATACTTGGTATGATACTTGAAACACTAAGATGCCAGAGGAGAAGTTCTGCTTCTGCAGGTATAGGGTGGAGGTCAGAGGATGCTCTTGACGGAACTGGAGCAAGACTGCGGCCACAGAAGCAGGGCAGTGGTGGCACATGCCTTTAATTCCAGCACATGGGAGGCAGAGGCAGGCAGATTTCTGAGTTCAAGGCCAGCCAGGGTTATACAGAGAAACCCTGTCTTGGAAAAAAAAAAAAAAAAAAAAGCCTGGGGCCACAGAGCTGCTGAGAAGCCCCGGGAACTAGGCTACAGATAGCGAATTCCCATCCTAAAGCCTAAAGAGAACTGCCTTCCCTATGTTTCACACATAGTCAGAACCAGCCGCAAACATGACCGAGTGTGCCTGAAACCACATCTTGCTATGGTCTATTGATGACATTTGTTGGTTATTGTATAGAAGCATATAGGCAGCTGATGTCACAATCCCAGCCTCCCCAGGTGGGGACAGGAGGACCATTTGAGCCCAAGTGTTCAAAAGTTATCCTGGACAACACAGTGAGATCTTGCCTTTAAAAAACATTACAAAATACAAAAAAAAAAAAAAAAAAAAAAAACAAAAAAAAAACAAAAAAAAAAACTATAAGATTTGCTTGGATTTTTAAAACCCTACTGCTTATGTAAAAAAAAAAAAAAATAGTTTCCAAGATAAATCTAAGCAGCGTTCACCTATTCTTATGGTTTTCAACTGTTTATAAACCCACATGTGATTTAATGATACTGTGGATGTAGTGTGAGGAGACAGTGAAGTACTGAGAGGTTAGACCAAACTCAGCATGTCTGAAGAACACAACACGAATGAACAGAATCATCTGGCATCTCCATGTTGGGCTTAGTTTTGTCAATCCCCATGCCTCCCATAGCCTCAGCCTCCCCATCCTGTGTTTATCATGCCTCCCATAGCCTCAGCCTTCCCATCCTGTGTTTATCATGCCTCCCATAGCCTCAGCCTTCCCATCCTGTGTTTATCATGTGTCCCATAGCCTCAGCCTTCCCATCCTGTCTTTATCCAGTGTACAGTATGCAGGCTTTTCTAAGCTTATGCAGATGGGCAACTATCATGGGTTTCAGAGCTCTCTCTCTCTCTCTCTCTCCTTCCCCCACACAGCACCCCTCCCCTTTGCGCATTCCTTTACCCCAGCAAGCCTCTGGTCTGCTTCCTGTCTCTCTATTGTTTTGCTTTTGTAGAAATTTCATATAAATGAAACCATAAAACACTTGCCTTTGATGTTTAGCTTCTTCACTTAAAATAATGCCTGGGATGACTGGCCCTGTTTTACAAGGATGTGAAATTCATTCGTTATATTTAGATCTTCTTTTTAGGTGCAACCCATTTTTTTCTTTTTAACAAATTCTGCCTACCACTCCAAGAGCTGAAGTCTCCAGGGTTGTTATTTGTGGACTTATAGGTCTCCCATTACAGCTTCTGTGGACGGTCCTTCCCCCAGCGAAGCCTTGCGGCCTTTGTAAGAAAACCTCTGCAATGTTTTAGTGGCCTGTTCTATAGGAAGGGAAACTGTTGATCCATGGAAATTCCCTTTCAGTATGCGCCATGCCAGATTACTGAGTAAAATGTATTTCTCATTGAGCCTGTGAGTGAAACATATTTCTTGGAAAAACATCTATTAAGGCAGTGCCAAATAATATTCATGAGACACTAAAGTCTCATTCAAACAAGTGAATAGTCTATTTGGGTCCACAGAGGTCATGGATTCCAGTAAGGCACTCTGCAGAAGAGGTGGACGACAAGGTCCTGGGGAGAAAGTTAACTTACCAAAGCTGAACAAGAAGCAAGCCTGGTGTTCACCTGGTGACCCCCATTTGCCTCTGCACCAGAAGCCTCTCCGCTCCTCTGGAGCCCCAAGCTGTTTCCACCTCTCCCAGGTCCTGCCCGCCAGCATGGCAGAGCTAGTAGCTCGTGACCTCTCCCACTCCTCGCTGGACACTGTAGTGCTCTGACAGACACCACCCTCAGACACTGCGCCCTTAGCTCTTGCTCATTGTCCTGTAATGGATCAGCTGGCTTTCCATCAGGGATGGGACTCCAAATGGAACAAAGAAAGCATTGCCATCAACATCCAGTAGCTCATAACACAACTGTGGCATTTTGCTGAAAACCATATAAATTACCCAGGAGCACATGAATGGGATTTCTTTCAAGTTCCCCAGGAATACAGTAAGTCGGAGCTGTGAGGACAGATTGACAAGGTCCCAGGACTCACAAAACTTAAAAGAGTTACCATTGCCCCAGTTCCAGAGACTCACTCTGGTGTACTTCACCCCTGACAGCTTTTAGGGGCTTTTTCCCTCAGTAAGGCACATATTTCTTGGCTTTGTTTCTGACTGGCCAGCCCTGGTTATCCTTGTGTCCAAGCAATGAAAGCTGCTCTTTTAATGAACACTGCCTCTGTGACACACACCTGCCTGGAGTTCATTCATTCAGCCATGTCCTTAGTGGCTGAAGTGAACACCTACAGGGAGGAAGAACACGGCATCGAACAAAGGAGTACAAAGAATGTTCTAATGCTTGGCTCAGCTGTGGAGACAGGATGTGTTTCCAGCGCTAGGTATTCCATGGAGATTGGCTCTGGGCTCTGGATCCCTCCCACGGACCACCTCAGGTTTTCCAGTTCCTACAACCCTGTGTGTATGAGTTTCCCACCTTCTTCTACTTGTACAATGGATGCCAGAACCCATGAGGACTTAGAAATTTCTTGCAGAAAGGTCCAAGTGTCTCTTCAGAGGAAATCCGAGAACATCGGCTTGAATAAAGTTGAGCCTGAATATGAGAGAGAGAGAGAGAGAGAGAGAGAGAGAGAGAGAGAGAGAATGCTTAAACAACCATATAACTCCTGCATAGGATATTCCTGTTAGGCAAAATGCCCCTAAGGCTACACAGGGAGTGCCTATAATATTTCTTATAACTGAGCATAAATCCACAATTACTCAGAACTCAGAGTTAAAGCATCTCCCCTATGGTCTTAATGATGGTAAGGGAGAAAAAGCAGGAAGAAGAGTCAGAGAATGCTATTATTGCATCTTTTCTATAAATCCAAATTTATCTTAACATACAAAATTCAAAACAGCTTTAAAATGTAAGCAATTGTCTATCGATAAGGCATAAATAGAGCATGTCATTAGGCATTGGTAGACATTGGCTTTCTGCATGATCTTGGGCAAGCCCTTTCTCCTTTTTAGTCCTTAGTTTGTCCCGAAGCATAAGGATTCAGTAAATGAGCTCTCCCCCTACTTTATGCAGAGCCTGTGTTCTCCAAGGTCCTGCATCAGCACCACTTCCTCTATTTTCTCTCTAACTTTCTCAAAGTACAACTCCAGAAGTCTCCAACTATACAGATAAAATCTCTTTCAAGAACGTTAAAATAGAAATTAAATGAAACAGTGGGTCCCAAGCGCATAGCTCATGGTCAGCCTTTGGCAAATAGCAGACTGGATGCCTCTTTAGGCCCCTCCTGTTCCACAAAGCAAAAGTTAGCTAGTTTAGTACCTCCAGCCCCAGGCTCCAGTCTCTTGGGCCAGCATATAGCCTTTGAGAAAAGCCTGAAGGGTCAACACGGTGCTCAGAGAGGATCAAAGTGGAATGTTCAGGCTCTCTGCTTTCTTTCACATTCTTTTTTTTAAAAATTGTGGTTTTCAAATCTGAACAAACATCAGAATTGCCCACAGGACTCCTAAGAGCACAAAGTGCCTGTTGCTCCACATCTGTGCTCTTATTCTGTATTCTAGTGTGGAAGACAAGTGAATCTGTGTTCCTGCCAACTTCTCAGATGGTAGTGTCTGCCTGAGCCCACAGGACAAGTATTTGCCTCAATCCAGGGCAAAGGCCACTCCAGGGGAGCTCGGCGAGGGTGACAGAAGCAGAGGCTCTAAGTAAAGGAGAGAGGCCTCAGGAAGGATGAGCAGCATCTCCCTGTGAGATTTTTCTCTTCTCTTGCTTTCTGACACAATATAACACCGTCCCCCATAGCCACATGCCATGTCCAGAGATTGCAGAGCTGGGGCAAGGCAAAGAGATGAAATGTTGGCTCCCAGGTCAGAGGGAGGAGAAGGGAGAGTGGAGAAAAGTTCCTGACACTCAGGGCACACAAGATGGGAGGGAAGTGGCAATGTAGTCAGCTTCAGACTGGGTTATAAGGAACACGTTCCTGGGTGGTTTGGAGAAATGCGTAAATTGTAAGCTGCCTGTGGCTGTGTTTGTCAACACCCAAGTGCTCCAATGGAAAATGAAGTGGAAAATGAAAAATGTCCAAGTTCATTATGTGCCAGTGCCTAATCCCATGCTGAACACTTTGCATAGCCTATCTCCATGAAGTAGGCCTGACTCCCATTCATATGTCCTGATTGTATGTAGTTATAGAGCCCACACAGCATACAGTCTGGCAGCAGACCCTTTCCCTGAACCCTGGGTTGCTTCATAGCTTCCCTGGCTTTGTTATTTCCTGTGAGTGCTGGGATTTAAAGCAAACAAATGTCTTTGATTCTCAGTTCCTCTGCCAGTAAAAGGAGCTATAGCAAAGATCCCCAGAGGAGTTGTAAGGCTCAAACATAATAGCAAGGAGAAACTCCTACACAAAACATAAATTGTTCTATGTATCTCGGCCACCAATCTAATGAGTGCGAGTAATGGCTGCGGCCTCTGGGTAGCTGCTTAAAGACATTTACTTAGTCCTGGGAGACACTGAGTTAACACTTCATCTTATTTTAAATAAAGCCATTACCCACCAGTGTAACTAATGTTGTATTATTACTAATTCCGGAGCTATTGTGCCATGGAGCCGGAGTTTAAAAGGAATTTAATTGAAGACCAAAACATACTCAGTAACAAACCCTACTATATAAATAATATCTGTTCCAAATTCTAAGTTGGTGTAAAAAAGTTATTTTGGTGTAATTGTTTCTCAGTGTTTGGTATAAAATGTTTTGATTACAGTGTGTGGAGAATCCTGTAACACTTTCAAGTCACCAATAAGCATCCACTACCTTTATATGGTGCCAAATAGTAGGCTGAGGAGTAATTGAACTCCCTTATTACAGATTTGAGAAACAAACCTAGGCAAGCCACATAAAATGCTCTGATTGTGCTGAAGGATGAGAGCTTTGACTACTCCTCAGGCCCAGGTCTCTGCCCTACAACAAGTGATGTCCATAGGGCTTCTGAGAGAAGAGCTCACCATCAGCTTTCCCCTGCATCTCTTGTCTCACATAAGCATGAATTGGCAGAGATTGTATCAGAGTTGGGAGGGGCCCTGCAGATCCGAAGCACACACATTTTGATAAATCAAAGCACCCACTAAACAACCAGAAGGGGTTGGAATCTTGAGTCTCTTCTCGAAGTTCTAAAGAGGATGTCTTCATCTAGTTAGTCCCAGCGCTTCGGGCAGAAGAGACAGGAGGACCAACAGGGACCTGGGATTCAGCTGTCAAAGGTTGGGAGATACTTCTGGAGCAGCAGCATGTAAAAACCTGTACAGATTGTTATGATGAGCCCCAAGTCTAAATTATAGTTTGTCCCTCGAATTATTATCAAATAGTAGAGCTGAATTCTATCACAATCCACCTATATGGAAAACAGTAGAGTTTAAAGACAAGGGGTGACTTGTGAAAAGCCATATACATTTCATTGTGACAGAGATACAAAGTAGTGTAATAACAATATTTAAGGGCTAAGCCAGGGCCTGGGTTCAGTGGCAGGGTTTCCTCAGCCGGCTCATGTCAAGCTCACAGTCAAAGAGGTAAGGACTGAGGCTTGGTGAGGAGAAGACTCTTCCTTAAGACCAAGCATCTAAGAAATGCTAGACTCTAGATTCCCAACCTGATATGTTGGTCTTCAGGCCGATGTCTCAGACTCTCATCAATAATTATACCCCAATATGTACTTAAGAATGATTGCTGATGGTAATAGTAGAGGTATTAGAGCATGAGAATTATGCAAACCTGTTAAGGACATTTCAGTAATGATCTTTATCTGAGTCCAAGGGGGGCTTTCTAAAGTGTTCACACCATTACTTCCCCCAATAGTATTCATGCAGACACTCTTTTAGTGGCACGATGGTTTACAGGCTGTGAAGAGCTGTGGAATTTGTGAAGCATTGCGCACATCTCCTTGTGGAGCCCAGAAACAAGCTAGTTATAGGTACATCCTTCAACAGCTTTCCAGAAGATCCAAGGCCAAAACATAATTGACTATAACAAAGATGGATAGAGATATACAACTTTAAGAAAAAACAGATGCAAGATGGTCCTGAAATTTCAAAGCAGGTATTTGTAGCTCAAGAGGCTGAGGAAGAAGGTATCCAACAGGCATACTGGAGGAGATGACAAACCACAAAGAGGCCTAGAGAGCATTCAATAAAGTTCACTCTACAGATGAGCAGACAGAGCTGAAGGGCTGCTTGGGAAGGTCATGTTATCATCATGCACAGACAAAGGCACCAACGCTCAGGAGGTGACCCCATCTGTAAACCCTCATAACAGCACAGAGAGGACCAAAGACAAGACCTCATTGCAAACCTCTGCTCCATCTTATTACTGGCTTGCTCATGAACTGACACCATTTATAATAGTAAATATGACAGTACCTTTCAAATTTATTTGAGTGAATTGAGACTGCAGTGGCCATATGTGTGTACATTGAAATCATATTGGAGAAATCAAGTATAAGAACTTATCAGAAACACTAGACCAAGGAAAGGGTTATAACTCCCTCCCCTTAGGCCCCACAAAAGAAGTGGATGGTCACCACTACAGTGGCAATGGCCCCATCAGCCTGCCATCTGACACCTGGTGTATGCTCCTAATACCAGCAGGCAGAGAACTCTGTACTGTCCCCGGGCATTCAGCTCTGCTTGGTTCATAATATTGACACAGCCTAGGCCTGCACTTGGACCTCTTTGCTGGAATCCTCTAGGCTTCATTGCTCTCCACCTGTGATCCACAGCCTGACTGCATAGCAGTAGCTTCTTTTCTGCAGGGATCTTGGAACCCATAACTTATCAATTCAGATTCTACTTACATGTCTATCAACTCTTGCAACCTCTTGAAAAACTACTGTGACTTCTTTAATCCTTTGTATCCAGTCTATAACCCACATAGATATCTATATATACCTCTACCATTCAATAGATAGATAGATAGATAGATAGATAGATAGATAGATAGATAGATAGATAGATAGATAGATGGATGGATGGAGGAAGGGAGACTTACTGTGTGATATGTCATATAAGACTTAAAGTAGTAATTAAGATAGAATTTTTTAAATGCATTTGCCTAAGCCAAATTACCAAGGAAAGTGAGATTATCAGGCAAATTCAGCCTCTGAAACTGCCATTTTGTGAATTTATTGTTATTAAACAAACTCTGAGATTGTAGGAAGTCATGAGCACTTTCTGATGTAGAGCTCCTCACACACTACATAGTCGAACTTTTAAAAAAATCTCATTCCAAGTATTTTTTGGAGAAAGCTGTATGGGATCACAGGCTACCAATGTTTCTTTTTGACACTAGTGTCCTGGGCAGGCATTGTGGCTCATGCCTGTTATTCTAGCCCTGGGGGATTTAAAGCAGTTTGAATTCAAGGCCAGTCTGAACTTTTTTCAGCCTTGCTCTCTACAGTTCATACTACTTACAGTTTAACATATGTAAGCTGTTATTTAATTATGACTTTTCTAGTCCTCAAAATTACACAGAATCTTTTGCTTTTAGTAAAAATATCTTTTAAAATAACAAGAGTAAAGCGAGGATTTCTTTATGTATAAAACTTTGAAAAAAATTGTCTACCAGCAAACCCATATTAAAATAAATATTGAAGAGAGTGATTCAGACAAACAAATACAATATCTGAGGAAATATGGAGCATACAGAAACACAGGCACCTAAAATAGTAACTATATAGTTAAATATCTAAGATTGCCTTCATCATTATTTGTTTTTAAAAGTATGGATGGCTCCTTACTTAAGTAAAACCTGTGGAATATGGGATTATAGTGTATACTTGAGAGTTAATGACAACAGTAATATAGAGATGAGGAGCAAGAAAATGGAAATTACTAAAAGTTTCTTATAATACACAGGAAAAAGCTATATAGTGATAAGTTAAACCATAAAATGAACTGTAAAATAACAAACCAATTACAGCTATAAATAGAAAGAAATGGCAGTGGATATGCTATTTCTAACTTAATTTAATCTAAAAGTCAGGGAAAAGAAAAACCAGAACAGAGCAGACAAAGGATAGGACAGATAGAAAGAAAGGAATATTATGACACATAATATCTAGTTATGGTAATACTCATCTTGAAGGTAGATGTCTGGGTTGGTAAGTGAGAGAACAGAAAGCTCCTTGCTCATAACTCCATAATTCTAAGATTTTGGTAACCATAAATAGGCAGTATATCTTAACCAGGAGCACTGAAGCCTACAGATGCAACTACAGATTCAACAACAGCTACATGACTCAGTTCCACTCAACTGATCTTTAGACTACCTCATAAACCCAACAAGGAGACAAAAGGAAAGGACTTTTAGTTGCTGAATCCAGTCTTCAAAGAAGAAAAGAGATTTAAACTTCTGAAATGCACAGACACCAACTCAAGGCTATGGGGATGGTAAGGAGCCAGGCAAGCAAAATGAAATCGGGGAAATGGTGCATAGTCAGAAGTTAAATAAATAAATAATAATGATAATGATAATAACAATAGTAAAAGAAATCATAGAAAAGAACCATAGAAATTATAGATGAAGAACATAACCACACAACTGAAAGATACATAACAAAACCAGTGAAGATGGAGAAAGAGCAGTAGCATTTTTCTAATGTTTTGAACAATTTCAAGTATAATTATGCAATTAGAGAAACCAAAAAAGAAAAATGAAATATCATAATGTATCTATAAGATGACATTAAGGAAGTAGATACATGAATTATGGGAGGTTTTGGAAGAGAGGAGAAGAAGAAAAAGACACTATGGTTATGGTTTTAAATTTAAAAAAAAATTAAAGTGAAAAAAGAATAGATAAAATTTCTACATTGTGTGAGAGATATGTACAACCAGATTCTTAAAGCTTAAACATCTCTACAGAAAGAAAAAAAGCCAAATAATGACATCATGAGCCAGGCGGTGGTGGTGCATCCTTTAATCCCAGCACTTGGGAGGAAGAGGCAGGTGGATTTCTGAGTTTGAGGCCAGCCTGGTCTACAGAGTGAGTTCCAGGACAGCCAAGGCTACACAGAGAAACCCTGTCTCAAAAAAAAAAAAAAAAAAGACATCATGAGACACAGAACAGAACAAATTGTCAAAAGAGAGAAGAGGGCATTTTTGAAACCAGAAAAAGAAAAGAGATCTGTGCAAGATTCTTAGTTTCTCAGCTAAAACTTTAAAAGATGCAATGGGATGATAAAATCAAAGTACTAAAAGCCAAATGGCAAAAACAAAACAATACCCCCCAAAAAGCCAACCAAGAATTCTATACCCAGTAAAACTATCCTTTAGAAATGAATGAGAGACAGGGATAATGACATAAAAGACAGTCACAGCCTAACAAAACATGGGTAAGTTTATGATCATTCTGCATGACTCACAAGAAATGCATCTAACCTGTAAGAAATGCTAAATGGAATTCTTGGGGCTGCAATGAAATAAAAGTAAATAGCAATATGAAAACTGAAGATATGAAACTCACTGATAAAGTAAACTGGGACCAACCAACAAAACAAAGCAAAAGATTCTGAACTTCATAACCTCTCAGACTTTGAAATCCTGAGACAAAAAACCTCTTAAAGATAAAAATCCCAGATCATCATAGTTAAATATTTAATGTTTCAAATACTGATGCTCTGAAAGCCTGAAGCCTGAAAACAGTCATTCTCATAAAAAACAAAAGTACTATGTAAAAAGAATAGAAAGCTGAACTCTGGTGAAGAACTAATGCTTTCTCTGGTTCTGGCAAATTATTCAATCATGTATTTTCTGCACCCCTTACATACTTAGTGTCACGTCCTTTGTCAGGGAGTAGCACCCATCTGGCTCAAAGACATTTGCTAATTGGAGTTTCCTCCCATGTTACAAAGCAGATTGAGTAGTGAGTATAGTCTTGATTAATGATTTGGCTGTTAAAAGAGACATACTTCTTACAGTAACCACTGAATATAGCATAGACAAACTATTGCATGCTTTGCTTTCAAAATTGCTCCCACTATGTTTAAGTCAGATATATGCAATGTGTGACCCATCAGGGAAAATTGTAAATCCTAGCCATTCATTTCCGGTTTTGAAAAGAAAGTGAAGAATCTGGATGGCTATTTAAATATTTTGCAAACTTTGAATGAGAAAACAAATTTCATCTGATTCCCTGGTTATAATGACACACATCAAATCAGATACTCACAAGGATTCTAAAGGTGAATGTCAATGTGTTACCAATCGGGTTTGGTTTTTTTCCATTCAACCCAATGCATTTGGTGGAAATTTTCGACGTGTGGATTGGCCACATGATAGAGTAATGACAAAAATTTTAATGTCAAAATGCGTCATTTGTCTGCATTGACATTCCTTCCAGCTGATGAAAATCCAGGAGCTCTTAATGAATTCAAGCCATATTTACAAGAAGCCAGCAGAGTTACTGGCCAGTTTGAAAGTAATTATGTGCAGGGCAGGGCAAGAAAGCACTTACGCAATGGTGTTGTTTGGTCACCAGTATTGTTTCCACAAAATCCAAGGTCTGTATTTGAGTAAATAGGGGAGGATGTCTCTACAACAAAAGGTGGACCCAATAATGGAAACATTACAAAGGGGATATACACATTGGTGGATATCAGTCCACAGAGAAATATCAAGTAGAGCAGTCTTGTAGAACAAGAGTGAATATGTTCTTCAAGGACAGCTGTGGCCTTAAAGAGCAGTCAGCAGTATGTGCGCCGTGATGTAGGATTACTGACTGGTGGTCATGGGTAATGGGACCATCTCATTGAACTGCCCACAAGTTACATCTCTACTTTTCGTTATACATTTCTTCTTAGTTCTTTGTCTTACTTCATAGTTTTTCCTACTATTTTCAATGAGCAGCATTTCTTACAATTCTTTGTGCTGCTCATTTTACTCATCCATTTTTTTCTAATATGGAGACTATAAATTGTAAAGACTTCTAGAGAGTACTAATTCATTTCATGCCCCTTTTTGTGGGGAAGAGGGAATGACTTAACTCCATAAAAATACATTATCACAAAGTTGGCTTTGTGTGTAAGAATTATGCATGTTTATAAAAACATTGAGATCTCTTCAATAAACAAAGAAAGGCCCTTTTTTTGTATATCTACATTTGTGAACCATAAAATTTCTGGCAATCACATCTTGTCTGAGTTCACATTCGGTGGTGAACAACCATGAAGTTATTTCAGAGACTGAGCTGCCTTTTATTGGTTCCAGGCAATTTTGTGAAAGGAGACAATTTTGTGCAAGTGCCAACAAGCCAAGTGAAGTTGTGTGGGCTCATTCACACATCCAAAATGTGGTTGATATTCCAAACATTACCCAAAAGAAGTTGGAACCTCATGCCAAAACCAAGAGATACTCCAGAGATGTTGCAGACCTCAACACAATGCTACATGGAGGTGGGAGGAGCTGCAGTTCTAAGACACTAGAGAATTGGTAGAGAACACAGAAAACCCTCATTTCTAGACTGAGACCCTAACTGGTTCCAACAGTCTTAAAGTTTGCAGATGGTCATACATTACTACTGTCAATGCAAAGACATTTTGCCCCAACCACCACTCCTTTAGCCTTCAATGCTGTAAATCTCTATTGCGTTCCTTGATCTGAGGAAGGGTTTAAATGAGGCTCATTTGCTATCTCTGCTGTGTTCATTGTCTAAGTATGTGTCAGGGTGTGGGAACAGGACCAAGGTTGGTGGATGAAAGGCAACTTAGTCATGTGATAAATCCTGGGAAATCAGACTCTGGAGACCAGCATCAGGGAGCAAATCTGAGTATATTGCCCAGCACATATACTCAGTGTATATAAAGTGTTTGAGCCAATCCTAAACCCCTAAATCCTCCACCAATCTTATCTCACCCCACCACCATGATGCCCCAATAAAATCCCTGCCTGATGAGGTAACTCAGAAAGACAGGGGTGGGGAGTAGGCAGCTTTGTCACCTATTTGGATTTCCATAAAGATGGGGGAAGTAGCCACCACCTTGGCCTCAGTTCCTCTTTGCTGGCTTACCCATGTTCCAGGAGCCATCTTAGATCTAATGCAGATCAGGACTCTTTAAAGGAACAAAATATGCATTTTACTCAAGTGAATCTGTTATATTCTCCATGATACTACAGAATTTAGAGAAGACAACTTTTTTATTATTATTATTATATAATTATTTATTATTATTATTTTTCTTTATTATTAGATATTTTCTTTATTTACATGTAAATTTCTCCATTCCCAGTTTCCCCTCCAAAAAACAAAGAAACAAACAAAAACAACAAAAACAAACCCCTGTTGCCTCCCCCCTCCCCATGCCTGCCACCCCACCCTCTCCCACTTACTGGCCCTGGCATTCCCCTACACTGGGGCACAGAACTTTCACAGGGCCAAGCTCCTCTCCTCCTATTGATGATCAAATTGCAATCCTCTACTATACACGTGCTGCCAGAACAATCAAACCCCTCCATGTATGGTCCTTGGTTGGTGATTGAGACCCTGGGAGCTCTGAAGGTACTAGTTAGTTCATATTGTTGTTCATCCTAAGGTGCTGTGAGAAGACAACTTTTTAAAAAGGGAGCTTGGAGAGACTGAAGCAATGGGGTCAGAAATAAAGAGCACTTACTGCTTTTGTAGAGAACTGGAGTTCCATCCCAGAATTCACATCAGGCAATCCACGACTACCTGTAGCTCCAGCCCCAGTAGATCTGATGGCTTCTTCTGGTTTCCAATGGCACCTACACACATGTACATACAGAACCCATTATACACATACATACATACACACATACATACATATATACACACACATACAAACATACACACAGAAATAAAAATAAGAGAAAAAGAAAGTTAAGAGGCTCAAAAGTCAAAAGCCAAGATCTGCTGAATAGGGAGATTCTATCACAAACAAACAAAACGAAACCCACAACAAACAAAACAAAAAAACTCAGAACTAAACAAATAGGAAAGAAAAAGAATCACAAGCAATTTAATAAAAGACTTTAAGGAATCAAACCAGAACAATAATGACAATGATAAGCTAATTTCAATGTTATCAGAAGAAAAGAAATAATAAATACTAAAGAAGAATAATTGAAATAGACCATTCAACAAAAAAAAAAAAAAAAAAAAAAAAAAAACTAAGAATTATCTTTCTAAAAAAGATAAATGAACAAACCATAAATATCCATCCAGAGGCAAAGACCTTTAAATAAATAAAAGTATGGATAATAAGACACTTCTGATATTATAAAACCAGGAAGAATCATAAGACACTGCTATGTAAAATTTATACCAATTAAACAACATTAAAGAAATAGGTAAACAACCTACCAAGAGTTAATGCCAAGAAATGGAAACTTTGAATGTGCATCAGTAATACATAAAGAGATTCAAAAAAAATTAAAAACTACCAGAGGTTCATGACTAAAACACTAATATCTATCCTTCTCAAACTCTTCTTAAAAAGTTGAAAAGAAGGGAAAACATCTAGACTCATTTTGTAGGGCCAGCATTACTTATGATCAAAGCCAAACAATGATACTATAAGAAAAGAAATTTATATGCCCAATATTAATGATAGACATAGGGATCAACTCTTCAACAGAACACTAACAAACTAAATTCAACTATTTTTAAAGAGCCCATTCAACATGACAAAGTGGAATTTCTCTTTGGAATGCATGAGTGGTATGATTAGAATGTGAAATGTACTCATAGGCTCAGGTAATTTGAACATGTGATCCCCAGGCCTTGGTGCTATTTAGAAGGCTGATAAATAATGAGAGATGAAGCTTCATAGGGAAAAGTGTTGTGGTGGGCTTTAAGGTTTTATAGCCCAGGCTCCCTTCCTGTTTGTTCTTTGCTTTCTAGCTGCAGATAAAATGTGACAAGCCACCTCAAACTCCTATGCCTTTCTTGCTTCGATGGCTGTAACCCTCAAATTGTAAAGGTAAACTCTTCATCCTTTAAAGAAATCTTGTAAGTACTTCTTATAAAGTATTTGGTCACAGCAACAAGAAAAGTAACTTATGTACAAGTTGGTATCAGGAGTAGGGTTGCTGTTGTGGTAAACCTGACCATATGGTTCTTTGGCCTTTGAAAATGGTTTTGGGGGGAGTCAGAAAGAATTGAGAGAAGTCAGGAAGACTTTGGAGCTGCGGGCTAGAGGAGCTCTAGAATGTTATAAAGCAGAGCTTAATGTTCCACTGTGAT
The DNA here is from genome assembly GCF_008632895.1 of Mastomys coucha. Lineage (NCBI taxonomy): Eukaryota > Metazoa > Chordata > Mammalia > Rodentia > Muridae > Mastomys > Mastomys coucha. Next base: position 21,266,732 of record NW_022196894.1, on the reverse strand, counting down.
AGGTGTTTGGGAGATGTGAATTCTGAGAGAAACATGACAGAGGTTCTGACTCAAAAGGCTTCAGAGAGGAAGGTTTTTAATGGGGAAATGGGCTAGAGTTCATTCATGCTATATTGGGTCAAAGAATCTGGGTTCATCTTGGCCATGTTCTGAGAACTTAAGTGAGGCTGGATTCAAAAGTCACAACCTAATTTGTTCAATAATAGTCAGTTTTAGTCCAATGGTTGGCTGCGAGCATCTGCCTCTGTATTTGTCAGGCTCTGGTGGAGCCTCTCAGGAGACAGCCATATCAGGCTTCCATCAGCAAGCACTTTCTGACATCCACAATAGCATCCAGGTTTGATTGCTGTATATGGGATGGATCCCCAGGTGGGGTAGTCTCTGGATGACCTTTCCTTCAGTCTCTGCTCCACACTTTGTCTCCATATTTCCTCCTGTGAGTATTTTGTTCACCCTTCTAAGAAGCACTGAAACACCCACATTTTGGTCTTCCTTCTTCTTAGGCTTCATATGGTCTGTGAATTGAATCTTGCGTATTCCAAACTTTTGGTCTAATATCCACTTATCAGTGAGTACATACCGTGTGTGTTCTTTTGTGACTGAGTTACCTCACTCAGGATGATATTTTCAAGTTCCATCCATTTGCCTGAGAATTTCAAGAAGTCATTGTTTTTAATAGCTGAATGTGGTGCCCAATGGAGGAGTTGAAGAAGGGACAGGAAGAGCTGAGGGGATTTGCAAACCCATGGAGGGAGCAACAGTGTCAACAGGCCAGACCCTTTGGAACTCCCAGGGACTGGACCACCAACCAAACAATACACATGGAGGGACCCATGGCACTCTCTGCATATGTGGCAGAGGATGGTGTTGTTGGACATCAGTGGGAGGAGAGGCCCTTGGGCCTGAGAGTGTTCGATACCTCATTGTAGAGGAATGCCAGGACAGGAAGACAAGAGTAGGTGGGTGGGTGGGAGAGTACCCTCAGAGAGGCAGGGAGAGGGGGGATAGGACAGGGGGGTTCCAAATGGGAGACCTAGAAAGGGGAAAATATTTGAAATGTAAATAAAAAATCCAATAAAAAAATCTAAAACCTATAAAGATAATCTATTTTTTAAATTTATTTTTTGATTAGATATTTTCTTTATTTTCATTTCAAATGATATTCCCTTCCCGGTTTCTCCTTCAAACAAAAACCCTATTCTCTCTCCATGCTCACCAATCAACCCTCTCCTGCTTCCTGGCCCTGGTATTCCCCTACATTGGGGCATAGAACCTTCACAGGACCAAAGGCCTCTACTCTCATTGATGAACAACTAAGCTGTTCTCTGCTATATATGCAACTAGGGCCATGAGTCTCACCATGTGTACTCTTTGGATGGTGTTTTAGTCCCTGGGAGCTCTGAAGCTACTAGTTAGTTCATATTGTTGTTCCTCCTAAAGGGCTGCAAACCCCTTCAGCTCCTTGGGTCCTTTCTCTTGCTCCTTCATTGGGCTCCCTGTGCTTAGTCCAATGAATGGCTGTGAGCCTCTACTTCTGTATTAGTCAGGCACTAGCAGAGTTTCTTAGGAGACAGCTATATCAGGCTCCTGTCAGCCAGCACTTGCAGTCAATAATCTATTATTTTAATAACTCCCCATTAAATACCTAATAAATGTCAAGCAATGAACTTCAAAAAAAAGATAATCAGTTTTAGGCTGTGGCATAGTTATTGCTCGCCACTCTTCTCCAGGTGTACAGTGAAAAAGAGCAACAGGTAAAGCAGAAAAATGCATAAAACATGAAGCTTTATGAAGAGAAGAACAAGAGCAAATTAAACATTGCAGACAAGGCAGGTGCTGAGAAACCTATTGCTCTGTCCCAGGACAATAAGAAAAGTTCTCTGAGGCCAACACCACATCCATTACGGCTTCCACATTTGAAAGAAGAGAACTTGAGGGTGAACCTTCAGGCTTAGAGGTAGACCCCCTTACCTATGTGTGGCAATGTCACAAGTCATCTTGCAAGTTCCCTCTACTACAGAGCACCACCTTCCATGTCCCTCATGAAACCTTAAATCTATTCTTATCTGTCAGGTACTCTTCTAGAAGATATATATGTTAATTTTTTAGCCTATGCATCCCGTATATCTAATTAAATTATATTGTATATCATAAATATATAAAATTTTGTACTGTAGTGCAAAGATTGAAAGTATGTAACCTTTTTCATGAAGATGGCCATTCTGAGGTGACTCAGAATGGACCTCAATGACATTTTAATGTAATCCCCTTGATGGCTAAGGATAATGAATATTTTTCCACTTGTTCTTTGGCTGTTTGTAAACTGTCTGTTCATTTTATTGTTTACTTGGGATGTCTGACTTTCGAGCACTGAGGGTTTTTAGTTCTTCATATAGTCTAGGGATTAAACTTCTGTCAGACAAGTAGCTGGTAAAGATTTCCTCTTGTTCTCTCTGTCGTCTCCTTATATTACGTCCTTTGCTGTATAGATATCTTTTAATTTCACAAAATAATGTGTTGATTCTTGATCTTATTTTCTGAGCTGATTTTCAGAAAGCCTTTCCCCGTATCTCTCTCTTGGCACACCTTCCCCATGTTTTTCTCTAACAGAATCAGAGTTCCAGGTCTTACATGAAGGTTTTTTTTTGATACATTTTCAATCTATTTCTTTATTCAGTATAAGAGATGGGAATCTAGTTCCATTCTCCTATTTGAGGGTACCTAGTTTTCCTAGTACTACTTCTTGAAGAATGTTTATTTTTAACATATATGTAAGCAAACAATATCTATTATGTGTGAAAGACCCTAAGCACTTTTTGTCAGAAACCCTTAAAGTTGATAAACACAGCAAAGTAGCAGGATCCAAAAATCAACATAAAAATCAGTACCTTTCCCATACATGCTGAGGAAGGAATCAGGAAAAATAATTCCACTTATAATAATACTTTATGTTGTGTGCATTAAAAATGATACAATCGTGCCAGGCGGGGTTTCACAATTTCTGACTCAGCAACCACACTGAAGTGAATTTGAGCCTCCCTGGATGAAGCATGGGCAGTCCTTTAATTTCCCACATTATTGTGATGACCGGGAAGATCGGAAGTTAATGGTATCGGGCATATTCCTGGTCAGGGTGCTGAGTGACCTAACATTCAATTTTTGTTTTGCTTTGGTTTTTGATTCAGGTGTCACTGTGCAGCCTAGACTAGCCTTGAATTCGTAGTCCTCTTGCCTCTCTTTCGGGAACAGGGATTATAGTAGTGCTTCACCACATCTGTAATTACAAATTGCCTCAAATTCTTTATTCATTTCTTAGATATTCAGGAGGAAGCCTGAGTTTCAGGCTTTGACCCCCTGCCCTGCAAAAGAACAACCCACTGACCAAATTCTTTACATTTTCTGACACATTCGTAGCGTTCCAGAAACTCACTCAGACCTACAAAATAAATACGATGGTAGAAAATGTAAACCCCAGTGTTCCAGGCTGGAAAAACGGGGAGACTCATTCTCATAGCCCTGCCTTTTGAACAGGGCTCCCTGACTGTAGTCTGAGGCTCTGAGCTCACCCCTGCTGTCCCCATTTCTTTGCTTAGAACTAAGAAGTTCCTTGTGTGCATTTTAAGCCACTTTTCGTCAAACGTTTAAAGAGACTAATTGAATCTTTCCAAACATGATTTTTCTTAATATCCGTGATAGGATTCTGAATAATGAATGAGGGTACTGTCAGAACCACAGGGGAAGCGAGCCAAGCGACACCATTGTGGGCCTCCTCTGGCCTCCCACCTTAGCGCAGACAAGCAGCCTCCCTTCCATGCATCTTCTCAAGCCCACCTCACGTTGGGTGTATTCACACTCAGTGAACTGATACTTCCCTAAGAAAGGAGGTGACTAGCCTGAAGCTGCAACAACTGGGACTACAGACCAGGAGCCCAGTGATCCAAACCCCAGAGCAGCAAGGCCATCCCCTCACACCTAGAACTGCTTGGGGACACCTCAGGGAGTCTTCATCAAAAGCAAAGTGCAAGCTATGGGGCAGCTGCAGGAGTCACACCCACAGCCTCCGCTGCTGCACCTCAGTGACTGTGTGCATCCCAGCAGCCCCATCTGAGCCTTGGCTGATGCCTGAGGAAGGCATATACCAGACCTGCTGTGAATTGCCAAAATGTTCACTCAGAACGTCCTTCAAGTGTCTCCCATTGATCATTGACAGTCTTTAAAAAGCTAGGGCAGGAAGCTATTTCTGGAGGTCTAATTGCTGTCTGTGACACTTTACAAGGGGCAGCTTATGGCTTTCCCTCTCAAACTCTTCCCTCTGTGCCCAGATCTGTGAATGTCTTTCCTAAATGTATGCTAACTCCGGGGAGGGTGGGCTCAGCTGCAGGGAGAATTGCCGGACTCCTTCCCTGGCAAGGCCACTATGCACTGTGTGCATCTTGCCAAGTTCTTTCTCCTTTGGTTTGAAAACCCTTGTGTATTCCAAAAGAAATGCAGCCCATGTGTTTCTGATTAATTTACACTTAAATCATTAAAATGTTGTTTTGTGAGAGTTATTTGATGTCTGAAGAGCCTGACAGTCTGCTTAATGGAGATTTTACAGGGTTTTCTTTCTTGTCCTGACTGAAACAGAGAACGCTTCACTCAGGCAATGCCTGAGTTCAAACCTCCCTCCTCAGCACACACACTTACACTGCATTATCAGCCAGAGCCTCATAATCATGCCAATCACACAAGGCTGGCACTCAGGAGAGCTAAAATGGAGAACTTGGAGGAAAGACAGGCAGGAGTTACAGTAATCGTCAAATCTTTGATCCCCCAAAAATACGTCAAGGAGAGCTATCTCAGGGTGGAGAATGTGTTTGGCACCTTGATTCAGGTGGCGAGTGGCCTTCTGGATCACTGAAAAGCAGCTCACCCTCAAATTCTCAGTTGTGGCTTGTTACAGTTTCCATTCAGTGAACAAAGAGACCAGATCCGAAACAGTTATACACAGCCAGGTTGGTCAGAAAACACAGATTACAGCTAAAGTCTGAATCGGTATCTAAAGCGCTTGAAAGGGTTCAGAAGTGAGATTCTCTATTAGGTGGTTTGCAAACGCCACATGCCCTGTGATGTGTTACTGAGATGTGGTGTCATGGAACCCATGAGAGATGAATTTCTTCCTTCCTCCCTAAGTGTATGACCGTCTCCTCTAGGCACTTTATTGGAAAATGGAGTTATAAAGCTACAGCTGATCTGACCAAGGTGCTGGAAGGAACTAGTGGGACCAGGGTTAGCACATAGTGGTTGTTCTAACAGCTGGCTTGAAGTAGAAATGGCTTCAGGAGTGATAGTGGGATTTGGATGCCTTGGCCAGTCGTATAATCTTGCTAAGACATCATTTCTCCCCCACCCCTTCAAAGATACAGCACAGAGAACCCTCAGAAGTTTGTGAAAGTAATCTAGATAGTGTCTGTGCCTGGCACTGAAATAATGCTTGGTGAGCCCACCCACCCCCCTCTCGCTCTCTTCAGTGCTGGCTGCCATTTCTGTGTGTTGGAGTTATTACTGTGGAGGGGGCTATGACACGTGGAAGTCGGAGTGCAGAGGTTCGACTGGGGTGGGAGTTACAGTAGGGGTTAATGCGGTGCTGTCTTTATGAAGAGGGTTCTCATTACTCAGCTCAGCCTAGGTCTGTTGTACCATTTCTCCATGGGGCCTGGGGCCCTGCTATCGCACAGGCACAGGTCTCTCTAGATGCATGGGTCACCTGGCTCTCTGACTCTGCTGAAGCCTTTAACCCAACTGGGTAAATTAGATCTCTACATGCTTGCAGTTAAACAGCACCACGCCACGCCACGAGGCAGCCTTTCAAGTGGGAAGAGTAAGTAGCCAGCAGAAACTGGTGCTCCCTCACCGTCAGGGCCAGCCACGAGGTTTTCAGAAAAAAAAAAAAAAAAAAAAAAAAAAAAAACAAACAAACAAAAAACAAAAAAACAAAAAACGGATGTCCACAGACAGGCTGAGGCTTGGGACCTGCATTCTTTTTTATAATCTCCTAGAACTTCCTTTTTAGTTGGCTGTTTCTGTTTAATTGTTCTTTTGCTAGGGCCCTGAAGTAGAACAATTATAGCCATCAGGCAAGGGAGGCTGAAGAGAAATTACACTCTCTCTCTCTCTCTCTCTCTCTCTCTCTCTCTCTGTGTGTGTGTGTGTGTGTGTGTGTGTGTTTCTGTGTGTGTCTCTCTCTGTCTCTCTCTGTCTCTCTGTCTCTCTCTCTGTCTCTCTGTCTGTCTGTCTCTCTCGGTGTGTGTGTGTGTGTTTCTGTGTGCGTCTCTCTCTGTCTCTCTGTCTCTCTCTGTCTCTCTGTCTCTGTCTGTCTCTGTCTCTCTCTCTCTCGGTATGTGTGTGTGTGTCTGTCTCTTTCTGTGTGTGTGTCTCTCTGTCTCTCTGTCTCTCTCTCTGTCTCTCTGTCTCTCTGTGTCTGTCTCTGTCTCTCTCTGTCTCTGTCTCTCTGTCTCTCTGTCTCTCTGTCTCTCTGTCTCTCTGTCTCTCTCTCTCTCTCTCTTTCTCTCTCTCTTACACACACACACACACACACACACACACACACACACACACACACACCTCTAAGTCTTTCAGATTTTTTTTCTCCAGGGCTGCAGTCCCTCCCAAGGAGGGGACTGACTAGCAGATCTCCCAAGGAAACAGTCTGTCAGGTCCCTCTGAGTGCACATAAGCTCAGTCAGAGAGAGTAGAGAGGGAAAGCCAGAGGGAGAGGGGGAGAGGGGATCTGTTGCAGGCAGGAGAAGGCGTGACCTGAATGGAGAATGCCAGCCAATTCCAGAGACACACAGGGACCTCAGAACAAAGATAAGGCATCGCTGACACCACACCGGGGATTGGGACGAGCTCACAGACAAGTCGGGCAGAAGGGACCAAAGCCAGGAGCACACAAGGCAGGAAAATGAGGTGAGTGCCTGGTCAGGGGAAGACACCAGGTTTCCTCTTCAAGACCAAGTGGGTCTGCTGGGTCTGACCTTGTCTCTAGACAGACTCACCTGCTTATCCTCTGGGTGGCTGGGGATGGGGGGATTCTCATCAGTCCTCAGGGCCCTGCAAAGGGAGTCCTGTCCCTAGGGCACCTTCCCAGGGACTCCGGAGACTCGCAACTTGAAACCAGATAGTTTGTGCAAAGCCTGCTCCTGGCGCGGCTCAGGCTCAGATTTCTCTCTCTGCCAGCACAGGGTGCTGCCTACTGGCCAATGCGATCCTCCTCCTCCTCCTGCCCACAAGGCTGATTCTTCCTTTTGCTACTCGGCAAAGAGCAGTGCTTTCTTTCTCTCAACACTTTGAGAGTTAGATAATGTGTTTGTGTGTTTATATTTTTTTTTCTGACCGGAAAAGAAAACAGTTCCCCACAGCCTCGATTGTGGTTTCTTGAGCCTTCAGAAGTTTGCCAGTTAAACCTCAATTTAGAAAACTAGAAACCTGTCCCCATTTTACAGTTCCCTATAAATTCTGCATTTCTCACTGAAATCAGAGGCAGCTGGTGACATGAATCAGGCTAGGAAATGCACCAAATGGCTCTTAAAGAGACACCACAGTTTTTTAAAGGAGCATGTGGGATTTGGAAACCTACCGCTTTAAATTCTAATGGGCTTGAAGCTCTTCAACCTTCCCAGTTTCTTATGTTACTTCGCGCTCCTTACCAGGCATTTCTTATAAGCTTTTCCAGAGTCTGAAACCCCAACTATCCTAATTATTTTTATTGCTTCTAAGTGTCAAGGCTGCTAGAAACACTCAAAAAGAGCAAGGAAAAAAAACACTCTAGATGTGTGAAGTCTCTGCACACCTATTTCCCATTCGTTTTCCTTTAAATCAGGAAAGTTTCTATTTGTTTCTTTTCTTCAGTCACCTGGTAACTTTGCTCAGTCTAGGAACAATAACTGGCTTCAATATGTGTAACTTTGAATTGCACTTACCTATGGCTGTGAGGAAGAGCTAAGTCTCTAAAAGCTAATTCCATCTTTCTGGTCTTGTAAAGTTGACTTTTTTGTTTTGTTTTGTTCTTAAACCTGCCAGAATATTTTCATTTTTCCTTTCTTGTGAAACAATGGCTTTTCTTTCTTTGTATGTGGAATGATAATCTGCCTTACCTGTGCTTCAGCCATTCCAAAGCACACCCTTGTATATGCTTAACCCTCCATTAAGGACAACCCTCCCAGGTATTCCCCACCTAGAACTGACTGGGCAGACTCAACACTGTGTGTCCTCCTTTCTGATCTCCATCCCTCCTCAAACATGGCATCTCTTCCTTTGTTCTCATCCATGGCAGTATTTCTTATCTCCTTCTGCATAGCTACTTATTTAAATGACCACTTCCCCTTCCAAGGGATATAGTCCATGTCTTCGTCTTTGTAGAAGGTCTTCGTGGTCATGTGACCAGCACCTAACATAATGTCCCTTTCCTAGTGGAAATTCAGTAACCATGACAGAGTTGAATCCAATTACTGAATATCAAAAAGAAGTTCTAGGAATGTGTTCTGCTGGCTGTCCCTAAAGGGTCTGGCCTCACAGGCATGAGGCACTTGAGAGCTTGCAAGACACTTTCATGGACATTGCTACATCTTGGCTTCAAGTTTTGTGTGACATGAGGATTAATTGGCACATGAGATAGAAGCAGTTAAGCAACTTGCCCAGGGCCACACTGATGATCTGGAAAAGGCCCAGACTCATTCTGGTGTCTTTGGGCTCCAATCATTTTCCTGATATATTCTATGAGGCTCCCAATCCCAGCTGCAGATTACAATGGTCTATGGTACTCAAGGAATGCCAGTCCCCAGGCGATAGAACAGAGTTTTGGGAACAGGGGAAGTGTTCAAACATTAGTATTTTATAAATTTCCACATAAAGCTATGGGTTTTTTTTTAATTATTTTTCATAGGATTAATTGCTTTGGCCAGATGCCTGGGCATGATACGGGCAATGGCCCAACTTCTTCTCTGAGCTTTTGTTATTCTTTTCTTCTGTTGGAGTTAATTCACCATATGGTATTTGGCATGATGTGCCATCTCTTAGGATATACTTTTCATCGTCTGTCAAGTGGTGCTGGTGGGTAAGGGAGCTCTGTAGTCTCTTCCAACTCTGAATCTTAAAAAAATGGAGTGTTGGTAGTGTATACATTGAAATGAGGGGAGTGAATGGAGAAGCTAGGGCATGTCACTAACTCCACAATCTGACTCACACAGCTTCTTTCTGTGTCCCTGATGGCCTGCTCTTACCACAGATTCTGGGAAATCCCAGCTCTCTATATTACTTTCGACATTTCAAACAAATGTAGCTCAACTTTTTTTGATCAGCCGGAGGATAGATAACAGGTGTCAGGACTTGTACAGCCGGCGCCTGGTGCAAAAGAAGCCAAAACAGGATTGCAATGAGAAGCGAATGCTGCCGTGTACATCCTTTGATTCACAGCCCCTAAGGCAAGCAAGCAAGCATATGTTTCAGCCTCTCACATGAATGGAGATATCTGCTTCATGCATCTAAGTCTGTCTCGAGATGTAAAGAACAGAACACTCCACAGGCTTCTCGTGTGGGCACATTCGCCGGCTGCCTACCACACACAGCCCTGAGGCCTGGGCTGAGGGGGTCAGTCAGCTGCTAGCCTCAGCTGAACTAGCCTGAAGAGGCTTTCTCCTCTGTGTGTTCTGGAAAAAGCACATGGGGAGAAAGTCGACCTTTCAGCCTTGTGTAATTCCGTTGTCACTATTGCAGGGAAATTGGGATTTTGAGCCAAAGCTCATACCTTTTAGCATGTGACATGGTGGTCATCAGAACAAGCCTTTGCCTAGGGCTAGATTCTTAAAGCTCATTCTAATGCCCCTGAGCAGCACAGTCATATGGGAAGTCATTATTATTACTATGTGTGAGATGAGGAAACAAATGGAGAGTTCCCTCGACTTCCCCAAATTGGGTAGGAGAATAAAGTCAAGGCCTAAAGTTGAATCTATCCTTCCATGCTGGGCACTCTAAGCCTCTGTAGCAAAAATACATTTCTTTATTCAGAAATGGGGTACCTGAACATTAGCCGAATTCCCTTTTCCTATAAATTCACTATGTAACTTGGACCTGTGCCTTCTCCTTTCTCTACCTCCAAAGCCCTTCCTTTATAGATTGCTTTAGAACAAACAATATTGACCTTGACCCCCGGATTAAAACATGTTCTCCTACTAGCCTCCCACATGTCACAATTGCAGGGGCCTTGGGGGAAATTTTAAAATGATGTTATTTGCTTTGTGGGTAAAAGCAATTCATGATCAATGGATTTTCTTTTTAAATTTTTATTGATGGGTATGTGATGTGTCTAGTGTGTGCAGGTCCTCACAGAGGTTGGAGGAAAGCATACACTCTGCTCCCCTGAACATGACTTACAAATGCTGATGTAAGTGCTGGGAACTGAACCCAGGTCCTCTTCAAGAGCAGCAAGTACTCTGAACCACTGAGCCATCTCTGCAGCCCCTCAATGTAGAATTCTACTCACACAAAATGAAAACACTTGCATTTTCGCTCTACAGAGAGTCATGCTAATCCTTCTAGACCTTTCTACATGTATCTGTTTACCTTTTATGTGTCTCTTACATAAAACAGCTAGATGATCTGGACATGTACTTATTCACTGTTTGCACACTGGAAAATTCATAAGTATACATACACATACCTACATCTGAGTACAGGGGAAGGAGGTTTTGGCACAGAATTGACTTCCTGATTAACAAAGACATAACTGTTAATCCAAATTCTTGGCAGAGTTTCCTAGCTTGACTTCCTAGGTTATTTAAGACTCTCTCTCCAAGGCCCTTCTTTTACTTGTTCATTGGCATCTGTTATATGCCAGACTCCCTCCTAAATACTTCACAAGCATCAGCTTTAACGATGATGGAACCCCTCCCTACAAAGTAGGAATTATAACCCCGTCTATGTATGAAGGGGCCTGAGCACAGGGAAGGAAGTTACCCAGGTTTTTACAAAGGAGGAACTGGGATTTGTACCCAGGAACATCCCACCTCCAAAGGCTGTGTTGGAAGCAGAGCAGTGTGCTAGCTGCTCCAACAGAGGCTGTGGGAGCTGGAGGGATGAAAGGACATTCATAACTAGGGGAAAACAGTAAAAACTAAAAGTGAATGTCGGGGATGGGTGGAACATGCATTATAGTAAAGCCGAGGTGTGGGAAGAATCACAAGTGCTCTTGAGAGCGAGGGAAGATGAAGATCAGCATAAAATTGCAAAAGGTCTGGTCAGCCACCTCAAGAGCAGATGTCATGACTAGGCAGCAGGGTTACATCTGTGTTAGAAAACCAACTTGAGTAGAAGACTTAGCCAGGAGGGAAGGGACAGAAAGATCACTTAGGTCACGGTAACAGTTTAAGTGACGTAATTGACTGGAGCCAGAAGAGATGGGTTTCTGAAGCATAGGAGGCAGAGTGAATAGGCTTTGGTGACTATCGTGTAGTGCATCTGGCTCAGAGAACTGGCAGGCAGCCACAGCAGTAAAGAAACTCAGAACTGGAGCTGGAGGGATGCCAGAGTCCAGAGTGCTTACCGTGCAAATAGGAGGACCTGAGGTCCATCCCTAGAGCCCACATAGTAAGACAGGGGAGGACGCTAGCTTCTAATTTCAGACTTGGGAAGGCAAAGATGGGAGGATGCTTGAGGCTCCTTGGCTAACTGGCCTAATGTAATCAGTGAGCTGCTAATCCCAGTGAGAGGTTAATCCCAGTGAGAGATGCTGTCTCAGGACAAACAAAGTAGAAGACTGGCTCCAGAGGAACAACACTTGAGGTTGATCTCTGGCCTCCACACTCATATGCACACTCCCACAGGATTTAAAAAATATCAAAAATGATCGCAGAACCTGTTAGAAAAGAAGCTAAGGAGTCGCGTTTGAGATGCTTGAGTTCAAGGTCCTTGGGTCTTTCTGTGAAAGTGCTATGTTGTGCCCTGAACATTAGGACCATGACCTGGCTTAGTTATCCTGAATTGCATCATCCATGTTTGATGCTGTGTTTCCCATGCACCCCCCTCCCACCGCTGCAACTCTCTTAGCAGTCCATTATATTTTATTTCTCCAGAAACGAATTATAAACTTTTGATTGTTATAGAAAAAACACCCCCCAAGACTTATTTTCTTCATTCTGTCTTTATCCAAGGTTTTGGATACACTTACTGGCTTTGTAGTAAACAACTTTTTCTTTCCAGAATATTAAATGTCTTCAATGTCTGTAGACTCCACCACTGTGTTTGGGCTTTATCCCAATAGTGTAATTATTAATTATACTTTTAAAGTTACATAAAGAATGTATGGTTCCTAAGTGAGGTGCCGCTGAAGAAGTAATACCAATTATCACCTAATTACAATAGTTAATGCTTTCCAGAGTAAGTAAGAGCGCATGTTTCAACAACTCAAATGTGCTGCTTTCTAGAAAACTCAACTTTTCAAAAGAGAAAAGCTAAAAGCAATCTTAGAAACCATCTAGTTACTTTTTCCAAATATCCTGGCAACCAGGTGAGTAAGGCCCAGAGGAAAAAAGAACAGCAAATATTTAGCTGTGTTGGGAACCTGCAATCATTGATGTGAGTGAAACTTCCTTTGTGTCTTTCAGGTTCCTGTCTTTCCGGCGGCTCCTCCTCTACCAGACTCTGTGCCTCACCCTGTCGGAGGTGTCAGCCCATACCGTGGAGCTAAATGAAATGTTTGGTCAGATCCAGTCACCTGGCTATCCAGATTCCTATCCAAGTGACTCTGAGGTGACTTGGAATATTACTGTCCCGGAGGGGTTTCGGATCAAGCTTTACTTCATGCACTTCAACCTGGAATCCTCCTATCTTTGTGAATATGACTATGTGAAGGTGAGACCTCCAATGCTCTCTAACCTGGTATAGGTACCATTCTTCTTCATGGGGTTGCATCTAGTGAGGGAGACTCACTCTCAGGGACACAACACAGTGAAGGATGTAATGGGAGTGGTTAGCCCAATTCAAGCCTGGTGATGAGGGCTGATGGAATGACTCACCTAGACACAATATCTTTGTTTCTCCTCTAATCTCAATGTCTGTAATGTATCCAATAGCCACTGCTCCAACCTGCCAAGAAGGAGTAAGGAGATAAGCAGGAATAAGCAAATCACAGAGAATCATAGTTATGCCAGACACTGAGGTATTCTAAAGCACTGCAAAATTCCCCAAATAATAACCAAATGTTTAGGATTACAGGCTATGCAACAGTCAACAGCAAGAGGTAAGATTTGAAGAAGGAAGGCTAGTGTGTGATTCTGAAGGTCTTGAATATTGTGTCAAAAGTTTATATTTTATTAGCAAAGTACATGGGCATAGAAAGACAGTGACTTAATGGGAAATATTAAAAATGTATACAGAGTACAGGGGAGTATCACAATATACCAACAAGATTCCCGGCAATTGCTATGGGTGAGAAGTCTTGGTTTTAAAGTGGGGCTAAACTAGACAGGCATGCCTGTAACTCCAGGACATAGAAGCTAGGGACAGGACGATGGTGAGGGCAAAGCCTTTGAACAAACTCAAACTGTGTCTTCCAAAAAAATAAGTAAATAAATAAAATTTAATAATAAAGTGGATCTGAAAAGGTTCAAAATATTCTAAGAGATCAGGTCTATTAAGGTACTACCTACTTCTAAAAGCTAAAAAACTAGAAAAATTTACTTTTTAGTGCATGCACGTATGTATGTATTATTTTAATGTGTATGAGTATTTTGTATATAAGTGTACTACATGTGTACAGTGCCCACAGAGGCCAAAGGAAAGTATCAGATTCCCTAGAACTGGAGTTACAGGTGGTGGTGGGTGCTGAAAGAGCATCTCTCCAGCCTCATGTAGTACCTACTAAGCTCTCTGACTTCCTGGAAAAAGTTCTCACCAAATAAACCCAAAGTCAGCTTTCCACATCTTAATCTCTAGTCTACTCTTACCTTTCCACAGCCTGTCATTCAGTAACAGTTAACCTCGTATTAACCAGACTGTTTGATCAGCAGCAAATTAGTGAATTTTCAAGACTCCTTTATACTTATCATCTCATTCAAACCTCAGAAAAGTTTGATGAGACATGAATGCCTATCCTAACTCACAGCAAAACCAACCCAGAAAGGTAAAGCGACTCACGGCAGTGGATCTGGAAGATGTCAGGTCAAGAGCCCAACCCATGTCATATAAACTTGGATCCCATGTTTGTTTGGCTACACCGAATCGTTTACAAGCTATGCTCCCCTGAGTCCCAGGATACAAAAGATCACAAAAGACACAGGAAACGCCAAGTGTAGTTGTGGACCCTCCCCTGCCTTAGATTGTTCTATACGTAGAACATAAGCATGGCATCAAATGTTCCCATGGTGTTCCATGTCCAGGTTCTCAATCTCAGCACCATTGATGCCTGGAGCCAAATACAGACATTGCTGAGAAGCAGAGTTTCCAACACTGAAAATTCCCTAGCCTCTACTTGTTAAACATCAGTGAGTACTCCATCTTGTTGTCATAACCAACAATGTCTACCAATGTTGACACTATCCCAGAACCATTGCTGTTTGGGGTGTTGCCATTGTCTTGGTGCCCCGTTTTATGGACAACAGGACTAGTAGGATGCAAAAGATCTGACATCCCAAGAAGGAAGATAAGCCTAAAACACCTGGGGTCTGGGAAGTTCAAAGTATACTTGACGCAGCTTTCAGAATGAGCTGCTGAGCTGAAGTCCTTGTGAAGTAGACACATTTGTCTAATTCCTACAGGGAAAGGGGATTCATATGGGGGAGAGAGTTTGCATGGTTGACTGTCTAGAATACCCTCCTAGCCTTAGCATCAGCTGCCTGCAGAGGTTCTGGCAGCCATGACACAGGAACAGGCCTCCCACGGCAAGATGCTGCCACATCTGCTGGCAGCTGGCACTCATAGAAACGGAGACTGCGTACTCATCCACATATGTGCAATAGAGTTGCCTTCCAAGATAAGAACTCATGAAAGTTAAGCTTCAGGGCCTGTAGAAGTCCATATCCTCATAATTTACAGGATTGTGCTAAATGTTACATGGTTTAAGTATGTTTCCTCTGACCCATATGATCTAAAAACTTAAGTTTGGCCTAGGACCAAAAAACACAAATATGGAAGTGTTTGGGTTTGGGTGAGCCTTAAAGCTCCCCTACCTGCTTATTGTCACCCTACAGTACTTTGAGACCCAGTGCTTGAATTTGCATCTCCAGTCAAGTTCTCATTGGCTA
The DNA here is from genome assembly GCF_008632895.1 of Mastomys coucha. Taxonomy (NCBI): domain Eukaryota; kingdom Metazoa; phylum Chordata; class Mammalia; order Rodentia; family Muridae; genus Mastomys; species Mastomys coucha. The sequence continues at coordinate 21,251,457 of NW_022196894.1, read as the reverse complement.
GAAGAAGAGACTGAAGGTCAAAACTTGGCCTTTGCAGTCTCAAGTCCAGAAGTATCACATGGAGTTGAAACCTGTTCTGTTTTCCTACATGCTTTACAACCCCAAGTTCCAGTATATCCAGTGTATACTTTATTTTTTAAACGTTTTTTAGTTTGTTTGTTTTTGTTTTTGTTTTTTCAAGACAGGGTTTCTCTGTGTAGCCCTGGCTGTCCTGGAACTCACTCTGTAGACCAGGCTGGCCTCAAACTCAGAAATCTGCCTGCCTCTGCCTCCCAAGGGCTGGGATTAAAGGCATGTGCCACCAATGCCCGGCTTTTTAAAACTTAATGAGACAGAATGTCTTCCCTTTTGATCTGAATGCAAGCACAAACATGCCCTGTGGCTCCAGGATAAGTCAACACCATTCTCACAAATTCTGTTTGTTCATCTGTTCAATGAAGGATTGCATCACCTTTCCTAGGGATACATGAACAAATGTCTATTCTCCCTGCTAGGAACCCTTTACCGACCAAAGGAATGACTCTACCAAAGGCCAAGCTGGTGAACCTGGGAGTTCATTGGGGTTACTTACAGGATGATGGAGGAGGGGTTACAATGGCTCAAAGGCAGCTGAACCACCCCAAACCCACCTTGGCCTAGGTGAAAACTCATGACAATTCCATCCTGGGTCCCTGTGTGACTTGAAGACTGTTGAAGACAGGCTGGAGAGACCCTTGAAGGTAGCTCAGATAGGAGGTTCTCTTCTGCCCAGCAAGGCCTACTGAATCTTGTTAGTTTCAGTAACTTCCTGAACCTTGTGTACTTGTTTGAGTCTTAAGGAGCTTCCTCCAGGAGACAGTGTTGCAGCCTGAAGGAAATTGATGGAACAAAAAGTGGGATGAGATGATTCCTAAACCTCTCAATCTTACTTGCCAAAATTTTCCAGGTGACCCCTCCAAGGCCAGTTCCCAAAGTTCCAATTCCATTATTAATACATGAGTAAAGCCTGCAATTTTCAGGGAACTGTTTTTAGTGAGACACTATCTGAATTGAACTTGTAAAGATAGCACACCACTGCTGTTATTTACCAAGTAACTTAAAATATCATCAGTTTCCTTTGGCAGGATAACATCTCAGACTATTTTGGTGTGTTTTTTGCTCCATAGCTGAATTTTCCTTGTAGCCAAGGGGTCCATTTAAAGGACCACTCAACTCACAGGAACCCTTTCCAGTCCAACCCACATCCATGGTGCTCCCTTGCCACTCATGCACATCAGGGTGACCATGAGGGAACTGCTGACACCAAGTATCATCAGTCCAAAACAAAAAGACCTCAGAGCTGTGGGCCGGATGCTCACAGTTACGGGAATTCCTCGCCAGCCTGCTTTCCCCGCAGTCTTCAGTCTTCAAGACACGTGCACATCTGCACAGCAGCATCTGCTTCCTTGGAATGTGCTGTCACTGTGGAGTCCTGCAGTGCACAGATGAGGCATATGAATCACAGCTGGTGGGTGCAGCAGATGAAGGACCCAGCAGAGACACTGAACACTGAGGGTAGAAGCCTCGATTCTGCTTCTCATTCTACATTATGACATTGGCCTTAGGCAAGTGGCTTCTTCTAGAAAGAATCTCTCCATCCATCCTCCCTTCCCTTGTCAAACAGGGAGTTGACTTACAGGGTACATAACTCCACCTAGGCTCAGTATTAAAAGGCCTTAGAAACCAAAATCTAATTCCATCATCATCATCATCATCATCATCATCACGTCAAGTGTGAGGAAGGGTAATTCATTGGCCCATATCAGGCCCAGGGCAGAATTTACATATGAAAATTGTCAATCTTGTCTGGAGTGGTGTTACACACCTTTGAGCCCACTAGGTGGGAGGCAGAGACAGGTGGATCACTGTGAGTTTGAGACCAGCCTTGTATATCCAGTTTCATGCCAGCCCAGAGTTAGACAGAGAGACCCTGTAAAAATATCTTTTCTTTTTTTAAATTAATCAAGCTATAGGAGAGTCCCATCTAATGAATACTTAGGTTTTAAGTTGCAATATGTAGCAAATGTTGCCTATAGTCAAATTGTTACAATTCTCTTACAGTTGAATTCTATTATACAGCCAGAAAATACAGGGTTTTCCCAGAAATTACAACAAACGAAGTTTAACTGAGCATCAGATCAAATTATTGACTTATAAAGGAGTCATGAAGTGAGTGTTGTGGAAATGCAAACCTTCAGGCACAGAAACCTTCACACTGCTCACACCTCCCATTCCAAGTTAACTCATACCATCTGCTTGTTACAAAGAAGGCATGCAACACTTCAGTTCAGTATCTGTCTGTCTGTCCGTCTGTCTGACTGTCTGTCTGTCTATCTATCTATCTATCTATCTATCTATCTATCTATCTATCTATCTATCTATCTATCTCTATCTCTATCTCTATCTCTATCTGTATATGTTTCTCTTCCTATTGCTTTCTCTCAATCCCCATCCCCAAAGCTCAGTTCGGAGCTGCTAAGTATCCAAAAGATGCAGTGCTCCATTCTCCTGTTAACCCTGCCTCCCTTATATAATGAATAGTTCTTGTGTCCTTTCCACTGTGAGCCCCTTAGTCCAGTCCTTAGCTCTCCCAATACATTGCAGTGTGCTCCTAAATACCTGCCAGATATCAGTTTCTCCCATGAGTCTGCCCTCTATAGATATTCAGAGGGATCATCTTCAAGAATTTCTCTGTTGCTGTTCTTCTCACGATCTTTCCATACGTACCCACTTTCTTATTGAAGCCCAAGGATTCTGTAGATAACCTATGCCTAAGATGACCGCTGTCAAACCTGGGTACCCAAAGACAAGCAACACAGATGTGTGTGAGTGCCAGAAATTCACAATTTCAAAGGATGTAACAAGACAATTACGTAATGACATTTTTAAAACCCGCACAAGAAACACAAGACAACACACATGTGTGTGAGTGGTCATTTCTGTGTAGTCAGATCTTGGTGCTTTAAAGGGAAGTAGAGGGCCAGCATATTGATTCCTGGATTGGAATGTGTCAACAATTAACCACAGCTCAAAGATTGAAAGGGATGTGCTGGAAGAGGCAGGGAGAGTGGTCAGGGCTGGCTACTCTCTTAGGGGGAGACACACAAAAAAATGCCTGGAACAATTATGTAGCAAGGGACTAAGAAAATGTCTAGTAAATTTGGCTTTAAATATGACCATCCAAAGTGATAGACAAAAGACTAAATGGTTGAATTGATTTGGGGACTTAAGTATACACACCATATTTATAAAGAGATGATCATCAGGTTGATTTGATTCTTCAGTATATTGTGTTTGCTGGTTTTATATGAGCTCACTCTGTTTTGAAAGGAAAATTTGTAACAACAACAAAAATAGAAATAATATCAATGTAAACCTTGTGATCTCACACAAAAATCACCATTTCCCTTACAAATTCTGGCAATATTGAGAGACAAGCAGCTGGCACCCTATAGAGTTGACCATGTAGTCAGGGCTCCCCATTCCAGTGCCACAGCATTCTCATAGCTTGCTTGCACTCCCCTTGTAGTAAAGAATGTGAAACTTTCCTCACTAGTGAGTCTACCAAAAAGGGGGATGGGAGACACAGAGAAGTACTCGAGAAGGCATATATTTCAAGGAAAATTATTTGAAAACACTCTTTGTGGAATGAAGAATGTCTGTCTGCATTTAATGTGCAAAATATGTTTCTGTCTAAAGAAAGTTCTTTGTGCCTTCAATATGACATCATCTGGCATCTGAGTGTAAGAATTTCAATGGGAAGCTATAAACTGGGGACAGAGGACATGGAGATGTCATAGTCAGCAGCATGTTTGAGTAAGTTTGATCTAGATACATAAATACAGGACATAGGCACAGGCCATGATGGGAACTTACTGACTAAATTGAGTGTGTTAGTTAGATAAAACATGTGTCTGGAGGAAGCTCATAGGCCCCTACAGAAGCTTTGGAAGCTCATGTAGTACATCACAGGAAATAGGACACAGGATAGAAGAAGGGGAAATAAGAGCTTCTAACCTAGGTTCTGACAGCCCAGTGGCTACTTACCCTGGGCATGGAGATGGGAGCATGTGTGGACCAGCAGGTTTAGAAGGCGCGGGGCATGTTGCAGAGTACTAAGTCTGGAACAACTGGAAGTGTTAATCCAGATTTTAGGATGGGGCTTAACCAGACATAAGGATAAAATTAACCAGACATAAGGATAAAATTCATGAGACCCCTTGGCCAAGTTTCTTCATCTCCCTTAGCTTGGGCTTGTTGTCATCTTTAAGATAATAATAATAATAATAATAATAATAATAATAATAACAATAACAATAATAGGCACAGTTTCTTTCCTCATAGCTTGAGGTGGGGTAGTCTTATGTAGAATGGGCAGTCAGACTCAGTGATCTGAGTCTATGTTTTAGAAACTGTGAGACCTGGGAGCAGTGTTTCCTGCACTGTGCCTTGTAAAATGGAGATATCATGATCCCTTTCCCATGGGCTCATTAGGAATGTGCGTGGGGGGAAGGCTTCAAAGACCTATCTCCGATGCAATATTATCTAAGAAAGGCAGGGATGGTCATGGTGTAAGATGAACAGCAAGGGATTCATCTGGCATCAGCTGCTGCTCTGTGAATATAATCACCCTCTTCTATTCTCATCGCCTAGCTGAATCACCCAGGGCTTTCTGGGTAATTCCTAAGTGTTTGAAAGTATTGTTTAAAGGTGGGGGATTGTATATTACCATTAACATTTTGAGAGGAGTTTCCAATCTACTTCCACATGCAATTCTTCTCATGGGATAGAAAGACATGGGCATTGTCATACCTAACTTACAAAGAAGGAAACTGAGGCACAAACAGAACTTCCCAAGTCCCTCTGGAAAAGCCAAGTCTCAGTGCCTGGTGTTTGCATGCCCGCGATGTGGTTCTGTTTCCCTCTGAGGGGGATTCTATTCTAGGGTTTAGGTTTGTCTCTCAGCCATGCATTTATTTCTAAGGCAACAGTTTACCTGTTATGGTGTTTTAGCGAAATTTATAAAATGTCATTGAGGGATTTGAGGGGTCCTGTTTTGTCCAGAGTCTATTAAATAACTTTCTCTTTTATCCTGACTTTGAGGGGACAATCCTTTTAAGAAATAATAAGGGATGGATTCTGCGGCACAAAGGCTAGGAAGTACTCAGTTCATATGTTTGGGGTGCATATACATCCCAAATCATTCCCACTAGACTGCCAGCCCCAGGAGTACAAGGTTGTGTCCTGTGTTTTCACTAGTAGCAAGCAGTGTCCTGAGCAGGACAGACAAAGGCACACGTCTCCAGGCAGTTTGTGCGGAGGAAAGGACACTCTAGAGATCACCCATTGGCTCAGGATCAGACCTTGGGCAAGTCACCAGTGCATTCTGGGTGCAGCTTTCTCAGTGAGGCAAGTATGCCCTCTGACTCTGCCATGTCATTACTGTTTTCTACGCTCTGAGACCCAGTCCAATGCCTTTTTCCCCAAGTCACATGGGTCAGTCTACATCCTGCTGCATAATTAAGATAGAAGTCCTCTGACCTCAATTGCTGATTTCATTACAGCTCTCTGTTTACTTAGAACATGCCCATGACCTTCAGGCCGGGCTGACCCCGGCTACTGCAAGTGGCTCTGTTCATTCTCTAAGAATGGACAGGAGGCCTTGGCCTCAGAAGGAAATGAAAAATGGATGAAGTTTCTCTTAAGTGATAATTGTAGTCCAGGCATGATTCTTCCCGCTGGGGTGCTGGGCCCCAAACACCAATGCCTGCTAACTGAAGAGAACTAGGAAGTGAAAATGAGCTTCAGAAAGTGTGACCAGATCTTATTTTAAGCAGGAAATGCAAACAGCACAGGCTCTGGGGTGGTGAAAAGAAACAGAAGGAAGAGCCTCATGCTTGGTCCAGGAAAGCAAGTGAATGTGGATGGACGCGTGCAAGATAGACATTCTCTCTGGGGCCCTGCAGACAGGGTGCACATCCATGTACTTGTGTGTCCACAGGAAACTACTTGGTAAAAAGGTAGAACTTAAACTTTTCCTTACAGGAGAGCGGAGAAAGTGGAAAAGGTGTTCAATCAGGAAATGTGGTGTAGCTACAATTTTAAGGCACAGGATCTAGACTCCTGTACTTTATCTACTGAGTAATGAGCAGACAAGCAAAGAAAGAAAACAGAGGCAGTATAGGGGTCCTGCGGAAGTTGAGGTGTGTTCTGTGACTTGAATATGGCAGGCAGGGAAGCCTCATTGAGAAGGGACTATTTGAGCAAAGATAACAAAGAAGATCTTAGTCTTGTGTTTCCACACAGGGAACAGACAGCACAAAGACCCAGGAAGGGAAATGTCTGGTGTGTATGAAGAAGGAATTAGAAATGGCTCGTGGCAAGAGGGTACAGATAGGGCCAGGGAGGGTGACAAGGAAATAGTGCTCCTGCAAGATGCTGTGGGAGATGAAAATACTTTGACAGCGACTTCTAAACCTTTTGTCACCTTTGCTCTGACTCTTGGAGGACAATATTGATATCTGGATTGTATGTTCTGGAAAACTGAGGCCTAGGGACAATGATATGTGCATTCGTAAATGAAGGAAAGTAGCAGGCATGGGAGGGACAAAAGATGGATCTTGGCACATCATTCTCCTTTTGAATACAAAAGATATTAAGACCCCAGAAACACTGGTGGAACAATGCTAAAATAAATGAAAAATGATGAGTTTTCATAGAATTTATTTATAATATGGTTTGTTTAATAGTCATTGGGGGAACTTAATTAAAGATGGTTGTGTGACTGTTTAACAATTCAAACAAAATTCTAGAGAAGTTGACATTTGACTCTTGTAGGCTAATAAGCTTTTCCCGATTCACTGCACAACATGGCAGAATTCAAGTAGCAAGAATATTTGACAAGAACCCAGGGCCCATAGATCTGCATTTCCAGTCCCTGTGAAGAATTTCTATGCAAGGATTTGAGGATATAAACAGGGTTGGTTGGGATAGGGTTCTGAGCCGTGGCAGTGGACACAAGGGCTCATACATTCCTGCAAACTACTGGGGAGGTTACTCAAAGCGCCGCTGATCCCTGCCTCCTCACAGTCCAGTCTGGGACATACCTTGAGCCCGGCAGCCCGTGCTATCAAACACAGCCATCCTTTGTTTTATCCTGTCTGCAAGCTATTTTCCTGCTCTGAGCTGTGGGGCCCAGCCTCCCTACACTAAAGGGATTTGCATATGAATTAGCAGCCCCCAATCCTGGAAGAGGTGGGGTGGAAGATTCTGGGCCATTCAAGCTAGAGGGATTGTAAATTCACCCTGGCTCTCCTCCCCAGCTACAGTACCAGGAGCCTCCTTGCTGCCCCACTGCAGCCTCCTCCAGCTGAGATGTGGGGCTCTGTTGGCTCCCACCTGCGGGAAGCCTGTATGCCCGGATGCCATTTCCCAGACTCTGGGCCAGACCCCTCCCCTGCTGGTCCTTTCTTCTCTCCCTGCACATGCTGATCTCTTCAGTTCACCATCCTTCCTGGCACCAGGGGCAGCTACAGACTCTCAGGACCTGAGAGCTCTTTCTCAGGCCCCCTCATTCTTTATGGTGTCTGTCCTTTACACAGAGACAGGACCTTCTTGTGGTGTTGTCAAGCTCCGTTAAAAGGTTTTACTGTGGTTAGCTGAAAAAAATAAAGTAAGATGAGACCACTATCCCAGGGAGATCAGTACACCTGGGCCATTGTGATGTAGCTTAAAACCAGACTCAGTTTCCCCACTTAGGAAATAAAAAGTGTACACTTCAACTACCTCTTTCAACTCTGACCATTGACATAATTGCCGGATTCTAATTATTTGACCAGAGTTGGAAGTCAAGACAAGTGAATTTTATCTCAGATTTCCTACTCATAGGCTGTGTAACCTTTGAGGAATTCATGACTTCTCTATGCTCGAAAATGTGACGTCTCTCTGAGTTACACTCATTACATGCTCAAGACTAGAAGTAAGTAACACACAGCTAAAGACGTTGCACAGGAATAAAGATGAATCATCGTCTTATTTATTTGTTTTTATTTAGGTAGTTGTTTATTTATTGAGAAAAGGTCTTGCTAAGTAGTTCTCTCATCCTGGAACTCACCATACGACTCCTGGCATAGAACCCACAGAGATCCGTCTGTATGAGCAGCCATTCCTGGCTGTTCATCATTTGGTTTTTAAAGCCACATGCTGTCGGCCAGGACTAAGGCATTGACACCCCCACCCCCATCCCCAGCACATCTATCTGAAGTCAACTGAAATCTTCTGTCTTCCAGCTATGTGATTTCACAGGGCTGGCTTTCAAGAGCCTTTTAAAGAGTGATCAATGCCAATTCACTCCGTACCACCCCACCACCCCTTTCTCTTCAGGCTCGGGTTCTTGTCTGATGTCTGGTACACTTAATTTGCTTCCACGCATGTTCTTTAGCTGGAGTGCAAAGCCACCTGCTAGAGTGGCAAGACTGGAGTGTCATCCACTGGCCTGGCCCCTGCAGGTGAACATGCTTCTCCTCTTACCAAATGCCCCATTATACTTTTGTGTCCATTGGGGTTCATATATATATATTCTGCCTATTAAGGGAAAGACATTAAATATTTGTCATTCAAGTCTGGCTTATTAGATCAGTTAATCAATCTTTAAGCCCAAGTTTCTTTTTAACTCTAAAAGCAAAAAAGAATTACCCATAGTTTAACACTCCTTCTACTTTGTACTCTCATTCTGTGTAGTCAGTGTATGTATGTATATATGTACATCCCCATGTATAAGACCAAGGAATAACTTTGTAAATGTAATCTCAAATGGTCTAATCACTCTCGGAAGGTTCCAGCGTTCTTACCTCCTCAGATGCTTCTGTAGATCTGATCATTGTGTTTATGGCTAAGGGTGTAGAAAAGGCTAAAGACAGAGAGCGGTGACTTCTAAGACCCCAAGAATCTATTCGATTGTCGTACTTGAAATGTCCACTCACAAATGCCAGATTTACTCAGTGTCCTCAGAGACTTCTTTCACAGCCTTGTCCCCACAAGTTCTCTTTCACTGTGTAATAAACCACTCCAGCCATTCATAGCTAAATAGCATCATCATTCCATCTGTTCAAAATTCTGTAGTCAGGAATTTGATCTGGGTTGCACGGAATGGTTCTTTCCTGGGCTACCTTAGAGTCAGAGATTCACTGCAGTTCAAAGGTACAAAATGATCTCACATACCCACTTGGTGGTGAAATGGTGAGTGTCAGCTAGATCTTCTAGAAATCTCCTGGAGAAAACTCATTTCCATCCTACATCACTTTGATACTCCAATGAGCCTCCTAAGGCTTCTTCTTGTGGTGACTTCAGAATAGGATTACACATGTGAAATAAAAGAGCTGATTAACAAACGAATTATTATGCCAGGCAGTGGTGGTGCATGTTGTTAATCCCAGCACGTGGAAATAGAGGCAGGTGGCTCTTTGTGAGTTTGAGGCCAGCCTGGTCTACAGAGTGAGATCCAGGACCAGGACAGCTAGGGCTACACAGAGAAGAAATCTTATCAAAAAACCAAAACCAACCAAACAAACAAATAACCTTAAAAGAATAGAGTGCAGGCTGTACTCAGGAACATCACTCTCATCTAAGGACTGAAGGAATGGGAATATTGGTTTTGTTTGTTTGTTTGTTTGGTTGGTTGGTTTTTCAAGACAAGGTGGAATATAGTTCTTTATACAAAACAAGAGCAAACAATAACAAGCAGAGTTGTTTGCCCGAGTTGGATTTTGTGCTGAGATAGAACCCTTCTGAGTCTGTAAGAGTCATATTTGACTTCTGATTTGCGTGATAACTTCCAGGCTCTGTCTCAAGTCCATCAGAACTCAACACATAGGTCATAACACAGCATCGTTGACCTCACCCTTAGCTTGCAGCTACATTTTCTTTCTAGTGAAAGGATCAATTCCCAGGCCTAGCCCAGGCCTCTCTAAGTTATAACATTTCTGACAGCTCGGTGGATACTTGATAACTAGGTAGTGCACAGCCAATGGCGCATCCCCACACGTAGTGCTCTGTGGATGTCTTCTTAGCCAGAGCACCAGCCCACCGTGCTGATGTTCCACCTTCTAAGCTACCACAGCTGGTTTCCCAATTGATTCACCACTACAGAGCTCACATGTTCATTTAAGGAAACCACTATTGGCTTCCTTACATTCTTCTAGAGTTCATTATATGAGCCAATTCCCCAAACCAAGGGCAAAGGACATTGTTTTCTGACACTCCAGCATTCTACTGCCCTTCACCATTCAATCAGGAGAGTTGAATCGGAATCTCTGTGAGCATGTAAGATCATGAATACTAGAGCTCACACCATTTGTAGGAAGAGTTAGGGGAGTTAATGTTAGGAGGGGAAAGTTTGAGGGCCACAGAGGAAGCTACCAAATGGTTTTCCTAAAGCCCTGGCATCAGTGGAAAGGTTGACATCTACAAAGGAAGCTAACTAAAAAGGTTCTAGAACTCTTGGCTCAAAGACAATAGTGAACCTTTAAGGGTCCACATTCACATATCAGATGGCAGTTACACATCCCTGCTGGTCCTCAAAGCCTGTAGTGGGAGGGGAGAGCTGGGTATAGAGTAGAGGAATAAGAAGACAAGCTAGAACTTATTATGCCTTCTCCATCTGCCTAAAACAGCCTTTATAGAATAATGGCTACTGCCTTTCAGATTTGCACAAGCTCTTCTTTGGAACAATTCTAGAATTATGCAGGAAGGAAATCCTAGGGCCCCAGATCAGCTAAATTGTTAATAAGGTATTCCAGCATGGATGCTGATGTCTGCCTAAAATAAGCATGAAATGTCCTTCATGGGCCCAGAGCAAGTTTCAGAAGGGGTTTTGGTGTTGCTTGTGAGTGATGCCAAGCAAGTGCTCTACAACTGAACTACGTCTTCCAACTCCTACAGATTTCCTGGACTCTCTCAGCTGCATACATCTGTTTTCTTTCCTTAAAGCCCAGGGCTGTCCATTTTCATTGCAGTTATTATACCCTGGCAATATCATAGGGCACGCATTTGAGCATTTATATTATTTTCCTACTAAATTTCATATCCCCAGAGGCAGGGCGCATGCTTGTTAGCTCATGTCACAGAATAAGTAATTTTTTTAAGCATTTTTCATATTATAGTCCAGACAGAAATCAGGACAATTGAGTTAAAAGAAACCAAACTGACGACATGCAGCCACATGCTGATGCCCTAAATAACAATAGCTTACAACAATATGGTTGCCATCGTAGGAAATGGGAAGTACAGTTATGAATTCCATGTTTTCAAATGATAAGTTGCCTCCACCACATTCATATGATGAGTCCAGATATTAGGACAGTCAAAACAGAAGCCACAGCTCAATCTTGCTATACTCAGAGGCAAGTGATCTTGCAGCACTTTATAACAGCGGGATATAAATGTTTACCAGGGTCATGGAGCCTTCTATTTAGGTTATGGTTTAAGCTGTCACTGAGCCACATTCTCTCTGGAAGAAAAACCCATGAACCCAAGATAAGGTTGCAAGTGGCTCTCGAGCCAGGAAAGCTATTTGGCCGAATGTCTGTGTCCTTTGTCACACCCTCTGTGTTGGTGCCTCTTCCCTGAGTCCCGGGACTGTCTCAAAAGCAAAACAAGCTATCAGGAGTGCTCAAGTTATCTCTCTGCTCTTCTGAAGTCACTTCCCCTCTGGATCTCAGCTTTCTCTAGAAGAAGAGAAACTAAATCTCTTCTTGCAGGTCCTTCTCATCAGCAGTATGCTCCACTTCTATTCTGGGCTGCAGGCTGAATTCTTAGGACCTCAGACTGTCTCTTGTCTGGTTCTACAAATATCTATGACTCAGTTTTCTTGGCTTTCCGCTAGAACATGCACCCCTGTCCTCTAGACTGGGGTAGCCCTTAGGTGGTGATTGCTTACCATCATGAAAATAGCCTTAACCCCAGAAGTGGCAAGGAGTGAGAAAATCCATTCTAAGTCCCAAGTAGATCTCTATTCCAGATTATCTGCGGCTGATGTTGCTTGAAAGAGTCTGTGCCCTGCACACTAAAAAACCCAAGAGGCTTTGGGGCTACCAGGCTACAGAAAGGTTCCTGGGCTGCAGTCCTTATTGCTTAAGTCCTGACAGTTCAGTGGTATTCAATTTTCAACTGTGTCAATATGGTTCATAAATAATCTTATCTTCACCAGTCATCCTAGATCCGTGTGTTGAGATGTCTGCAGGCCTACAGGTCTATACTCTTATGGTACTAGAAACAACTACCACCAAGGGGTTTTGCAACTACCCACTGAAGAATCTCTGGCCTTCTAAATCTATTAAATTTCCCTTCTATTAAATTCCAACAAGAGCAGTGTAAATAGGTTCTAATTTATAACATATTAAAAATAGGCAGACAGAAAGTAAGGCTACCACTGTACACAAAGCAGAGCACTTCATTAAAAAGATGTAAAGCCTGCAGAGGCATGCGGCTAAGCAGTGTTCCACACAGGGCAAACAGGCTCAGTACCCCCGAGGGTCCCACTCTAATGTAGTATAATGACATTTGACATTTGTGATGTTCGAGCTCACCCAGGAAAGCTTAGGGTGTTTTCCTTAAGAAAATAGTGATTCTACCCTAATAGAAAAGGATTTTAAAGATTCCTGTTAGAAAACCTTCAATTATCTGGAAACCCCCACTAACCATAATTGCACAGCCGCTGGAAGGCAAGGAGTTCAGCTGTGTGAAGAAAAGGCACATTCTGTAGCCAGAGTCTGTGGGAGATCGCTACTATCTACAGAGAGAGAACAAATAGCAAGGCCATGAGCTCATCTTCTGTTTACACTTCGGTTCCCGACATTAGTGATTAATTGTCCTTGTGTTTTGTTGCCAGGGCAAATTGCTTTCCTTCTTATTTTAAATAAATAAACCATTAGTTTCAAAACAGAAGTGGCAGATGTCAAGATATTCTGCCATACTAGGCTTAGGAATAAAACAATAGACTCATTAGAAGCCACTCAAGACAGACAGCCTTTGAGAGCTTCCTTTTAGGGATAGAAACCACTCTCCATAGGATCTTCTCCTGTAGGTTAGTTCAAACATCAGTGCAGATGCTAACAAACAGAAATACAAGCTTAAAGGAATCAACTGAGCTGTAAGTTGCTCCGGTAGGAATAAGGAAGTAGGTTAAATGTGCACAGTCAAAAAAAACCATCAACCAGCTCTTTCCTGGAGCCAGACAGCTCTGAGCAAGCAATAGGTTATCTCTACTTTGTTATCCAAATTTTCACAGGGTCCCTGGTCCTTCCAAAGTAAGGAATTCTTTTATCAAGTAGGGAAATGTTGCGCCTGATTTCAACATGGGTACACGCATGTAATTTCTGGAGGCCTCCAAAAAGCAGTTTCTAAATGTTTCAGGACTACCTATTAAATACAGTTATGACTACATGACTTCTCGCTCAAAAAATTTTAATGTCTTCCACTCACAGCATTGACGTCACCAAAGGTCAACCACAACAGGCTGCAATGTCCTTTCAAATACAGTTTCCTCCTGCAGTTTTCACCGACTCTCTGGCTCCTCAGAGTCCCCATAATGTGTCTTGAAGCTTTAGTTCTTGTTTGCAAATATTTATTGGATAAATACATATGTGCCAGGTTCTAGTCCGTGGGCTGGGGAAATGGCGATTGAAAACAAAACACTCTTAACATCCTGCAGCTTTGTGTTGTGCTGGGAACCCTTCAAGTCCTGACTGCTTCTGTGAATTCGCTTATCACACCGTTCAGCCCCACTTATGTCTGTTCGCCTAAACACCACAGTCCCACAGTGCTTTTGTTCATCTCACCCTGTCTCCTCGTGCTTGGTACAGTGGCAGGCACACACTGGATGCTCTGTGAATGACTTATTGTGTGTAGTGTTTCTTTTCCCGGGAAGCATGATTAGGTTCCTGCTGCATATAGAATCCATTTGCAAGTTTTCCATGTAATTGTTTTCAATGAATAACTCATCGGGATGGCAGTGAGGATGCACACACCAAGTGCCTGCTGAGGAACTCAAGGAACTCAAGGAACTCAAGGAACGGAACTGATCACATGGCCACATTCGCTTATGCCAGTCCCATGCCATCTGCAGATCTGACCATTCCTAGCTCCCTCTCTTTGAGTTTCCAACACTGCTTCATCTGCTTGTGGGCAGCCTCTTCTCTGCCTTCTTGAAGATCCAGAGAGAGGCTGACATGGGAAGGCACTCATTTTATTCCTTTTCACTTTGACCCCAAAGGTAGAAACAGAAGACCAGGTGCTGGCAACATTTTGTGGCAGGGAAACCACCGATACCGAGCAGACCCCCGGCCAGGAAGTGGTTCTTTCGCCTGGCACCTTCATGTCCGTCACTTTCCGGTCAGATTTCTCCAATGAAGAACGATTCACAGGCTTTGATGCCCACTACATGGCTGTAGGTAAGTCATGTCATCATCAGGTCTCCTCATGTCTCTAGAGATGAAAATGGCCTTGTGCTCTTTCCTTGACTGATATCTGCCCTATGGATTCTGCCTGCAGTGGCTTCCCACACTTTTGCATCACAGATCCACCCGTCTAGCTAGCTACCACTCAGCCAACAATTCATCTTTATTGATATATTCCAAGGTAATGGCTGACATCATTATATCACTTCCTAGTTCAACCCCTATTAACAATTTTTTTGTTTTGCTGTAGAAAATACATATAATAAAATGTATAAATCTTACATAGGCATTTCTTGTATTTTGAAAATATATATTCCTTCCTCTTCTTCTTCTCTCTCCTCCACCCCTTCTTCTGTAGATTAGTTTGTTTCTAAAATGTCACATAAATGAACATACAGAAAATATAGTTGGGGACAGTATAAAGTTGAAAGATTCATCTATGTTGTTGTAGCTCCCTGGACAGAACTATGTTACACAGTGTTAATGAATACACTGTAAAGCTTTTGTGCATTTCCCATTGAGGGATACCTAGACTTCACTTGTTTTCTTTTTACACTCCTTATAAGATAAAGATTCTTTCAGCCTTTTTGTGAATATATGTTTTGAAGACAATTATGTTTAGTCTCATAAGAAATTGCCAAACTTTTCTAAATAATCACATAATTTGTATATCAGAGTATGACATGGTGGCTCCATGTTCTCATCAACATTAAATGCTGTCAATCATTTTCCCTCATTCTTATTTACTGTGGTGAATATGTGTTGCTTAAATTGTATCCTTTGATGATTAATAATGGTAGACATCTTTTCTTCATATATTTACTGCCCACTAATATGCCTATAGGAGAAAGGGATGTTCAGACCTCTAGGATAGGACTCAATCTATATCAGGGACAGAGGGGATGGAGGTGTGGTGGTGAGCCAAGTTCTGCAAGAACCATCCCCTCCACCCACACAAGGAGTTTTCTATCCATAGGGTAAAGATGATGGCGTGACGTAGTAATTATCAATTATCACAACCAAGATGTGGGAATTACTTCTACCAAGACTCAGATTGGTGAGGTTCAAACCTAGCTCTCTGCAATCTTGGGCAAGTTGCCTGACTTCTCTGTGTTCTGCTTACCTCATTTGATGAATGGAGACAACGGCCACCTCTGGGCTTTTACACAGGATCAAATGGAAGAAAAGAATGACCCTTCCCAAATGATGAGTGACCTTAATTGTTTCATAAATCTGGCTTAATCATCACACATGTGGTGACTGACAAGAGGCTCTGCCTGCCCCACAGATGTGGATGAGTGCAAGGAGAGGGAAGATGAAGAGCTGTCCTGTGACCACTACTGCCACAACTACATCGGCGGCTACTACTGCTCCTGCCGCTTTGGCTACATCCTCCACACTGACAACAGGACCTGCCGAGGTAAGGCCTAGGGATAATTCCATGCTGTGTCATGGTATGCAGCATGTTCCAATAAGATCGGGCAAGACACAATACTTATTGCAAACCATTAAAATAAGTCAGGGCTGGAGAGACGGCTCACTGGGTAAAGACCTTGCTGGAAGAGTGTGAAAATTTACCTCAGCACTCATGTAGAAGCTGGCCTTATTGATGCATGTCTCTGGGGGACAGAGACAAGTAGACTCCCAAGAGCTTGCTGACCTCCTGATCTAATATAAATGAAACAGTGAGCTCTAGGTTCAGTGAGAGACCCTCTCTCAAACTCAGGTGGAGAGCAAGAGGAAGATAACTACATTGAACTCTGGTCTCTTATCATATGCCAGGTATGCACACTTGTATTTACACATGTACACACACACACAGAGAGAGAGAGAGAGAGAGAGAGAGAGAGAGAGACAGAGACAGAGAGAGACAGAGACAGAGACAGAGACAGAGACAGAGAGACAGACAGAGAGAGACAAAGAGAGAGAAGCAGAAACAGACAGACAGAGACATAAAGACAAAAAACATTCTTTTAAAAAGTCAAATATACATGCACATACCGTATAGATAGATACTGCACTGATACCCCCATTAGGAGCCCGGGACCCACTGTCAGAAGAACATATGACAAGCTCTGAAGTTGAGCTGTCTTTCCTGGGCAGAAAATCTATTCCACAAGTTTTTGTTCCCTCTCCCACTGTAAGTAACCAACCTGTGCCAGTTATGAGAAACATGGGTTTTCCAGCCCATTCTCTCTGAGCCGTAAACCCAGCCAAAGTTTCCTTTGTCTCCTTTGTTTCGGCAGCCCCCCGTCCCTCTCTAACAGAGAGAACCACAGATCCAAAGGGCAGAGGAGGAAAGATGATAACGACAGCCAGCCAGCGAGAAAGTGGCTCATTCGCTCTCTGTATCATCTTCTAGCATCATGGCTTCTGCTGTGCCAGCTCAGGTTGGGGCTGGGATGTCGATCTGGGAGCATTCCTTAGCCTAGCTGTTGAACAGTCACAATAGTGTTTACACAAGTGAATGCTCTGTTTGTTATGCTTACATGAAAGAAGCATGGGCACAGAAGAATCAGACCTGAGCTGGCCTGTAGAAGTGACAAATGCTTCTCTTGACAGAATATGAGGATCATGAAGGAATATGGAGGGTCATTCAACATGGGGAGAACAGATTCTAAAATGATTCGGAGGTGTGGTAGAACTTAGAACATTTAGAGGAATTGCCTATGTATAACCCTGGGTAAGGTCTGTACTTGTGAGCCCACTTGGAGAGGGCTCACTGGAGGGAACCAAGACCACAGACAAGAGTTCTTTACTTTCTCCTTCAAAACTTGCTGAGTAAAGCCGAATATTTTCTATATAAGCCCATCATCATAGCTTCGAAAAGGAATTTTCACAAAGAGAATTATGAAAGCTCAGGGTCAAGGATTCTAACTTTTTTTTTTTCATCCTGACCCCAAGAACCTTTCAGAAAAAAAATCCTATAGATATGTGGTCTATGCTTATGAGCCACATATCTATCTGTGCACAGAGAATAAGGAGAGTAAGGTTTCCCAGGAACCATTTCTAACCCTCAGGAGGGTGACACTTCCACATGAGGATGCTTGAGGTAGAAAGTGAAAACAGATGGGGATTCAAGTGGCCTCATTTCTGCAGTTCTTGTTGAAACTTTACATTAGTCATGGTTGCCCTTCTGGGCTACTGTTTCTTCATTTGCAAAATGAACTGAATGAACAAAGGCTTACAAAGCACGACATGCCGGGCCTGGGAAGGACCAGCCCAAGGGACCAAGGTTTAGAAGCCCAGAGTGGGCTAAGTCACGAACAGGCTCCAGTATGTTGGATAACAGGAAAAAAGAAAAAGCCTGTGGTTCAGAAAACTCAGTTAAGTACGGACAAAGAGTCAGGAAAAGAATGTATGACATGATGTCCGAGAGGGTAGAGCTATGCAACCGACCAGAGAAAGCCAGGGTCTGGGCATTGAGGGCAGAAGGGAGTGGGGACTGGGGAGTGGGAAGGACTTTTCTTTTTTTTTTTTAAGCTTTTATTGCATTATGATGAGAAAAGTTACATGATTTCAATTTGTCTGAATTTATTAACATTTAAAAACATATTTCAATTAAATATAATTGAATCACATTCTTGTTTCCCTTTTGTACCACTGCTCCTTCCAGAGACCCCCCCTTCAATACCTACAATATCTTTTTTGTCATACTCCTTAAAATTTATAAAATATTATAACAACAAAAATAAGTATCATAAAAGTTGTTTGATATAAAACAACAATCAATTTAACAGTCTTACGTAGGTGCTCATCTACAGCAAT
>NW_022196894.1:21231640-21232049 GCF_008632895.1 Mastomys coucha | reverse complement strand
AAATTTTGTTTTGTCATGGAATATCTTGTTTTCTCCATCTATGGCAATTGAGAGTGTTGCTGGGTATAGTAGTCTGGGCTGGCATCTGTGTTCTTGTAGGGTCTGTATGACATCTGTCCAGGATCTTCTAGCTTTCATAGTCTCTGGTGAGAAATCTGCCGTAATTCTGATAGGCCTGCCTTTATATGTTACTTGCCTTTTTTACCTTACTGCTTTTAAAATTCTTTCTTTGTTTAGTGTATTTGGTGTTTTGATTATTATGTGATGAGAGGAATTTCTTTTCTGGTCCAGTCTATTTGGAGTTCTATAGGCTTCTTGTATGTTCATGGGCTTCTCTTTCTTCAGGTTAGGGAAGTTTTCTTCTATAATCTTGTTGAATATATTTACTGACCCATTACATTGGGAGTCT
>NW_022196894.1:21231220-21231630 GCF_008632895.1 Mastomys coucha | reverse complement strand
TCTCTTACAAGCAACCTCCCTAGTTAATCACCTATGATTCTTTTGGGTATATAAATACTTTTGAAATATATAAGCTGTTCTGAAACCATAGTATAGTGTAAAAATATGAAATAAACAATACTACTACTAATAGAGAGGCTGAGATAGGAGAAGCAAGATTTCAAGACCCTTATGTTGTACACAGCCAGACACTATCACGAACAAGCAAGCTGAAAGTGTATGTAGACTGTACAATATTGGACCTATTTCTCCAATTACCAAATTAGAGAGACCTTTGAATGACAATTAACAAATTTCTAATTCCTCATATTTTTGGATTTCAATCGATTAGGATGTGTTGGAAATATTAATTTTCATATTAAGATATTAAGAAAAAGTAATTGTCACTTCCTGTTGTTTTTGTTGTAAAA
>NW_022196894.1:21182147-21229440 GCF_008632895.1 Mastomys coucha | reverse complement strand
GCTTGAGCCCAAGGTCTCTGATCCTGGGTGTGTCAGAGAGCCTGGGAGTGGAGCTTCCTCTGGGTGTTCAGGACTTTTCTTAGATAAGGACCAAGAGTGACTTTGAGTGGAAATCTGAAAGAAGTGTGGGCAGAGGAGGAAGCAAGACTCAAAGAGGTCCAGGCACAGCACCTGACCACTTCATCTCAAAACTGTTCTCAAAGTGGCTGCCTGCCCCTGCCAGAGGATCCCATGGCAAGGGTCATCATCTATGGTAAGCCTATCTGGAGAGAGACTTAGAAAACCCGTGATGGAGTCTTGACTGCAGATTTTTCCACAGGTGATGGTGGATGAATCATTACCTTCCCTGAGATTCAGGGTCTCAGTAAAGTGGGGATTGCTTCTCTGCCTGCCTCCTGGGAAGACTGAAAAGATTACACAGTGGCAGAGAAGCAAGGTGTGTGTGTGTGTGTGTGTGTGTGTGTGTGTGTGTGTGTGTGTGTGTGTCTGTCTGTCTGTCTGTCTGTCTGTCTGTCAATGGTGTATCATTTCTCTATTGTGTTTTCCACAGTGGAATGCAGTGGTAATCTCTTTACCCAGAGGACAGGAACAATCACCAGCCCCGACTACCCTAACCCTTACCCCAAGAGCTCGGAATGTTCCTATACCATTGACCTGGAGGAGGGCTTCATGGTCAGTCTGCAGTTTGAGGACATTTTTGACATTGAAGACCATCCTGAAGTGCCCTGTCCCTATGACTACATTAAGGTAAGCATGCAATGGCTGCTTGTCCCAAGGGTGCATCTTGGCTCAATTGGGAAAAATGAGAATCCCAGGCTTTTGGCTTTTCAGCTTCTCTTAGGTCTGGGAGCTAAGCCACTAGCTTTCCAGAATGTCATCATTTACAATGATATCTTGATTTCATTAGATCCAGATTGGGATTTCCTTCAATTCCAAACAGGCTCCCTGGCCAGTAGGATAGTATGAGGTAAGGAATCACAAAGTCAAATTCCATAGTTTAGGAATGTCCCCTGAGCCACATTCAGCACTGTGGAGTGCACACTATAGCCTTGCACTCAGAAAGGATGCATGCTTGGATTAAAAAGGTCCTCACACTTTTGGTTTGTACTAGGTTCCACGCATTACTCAGATGTTTTATTTGAGGAAAGAGACAATTATAAAGGCAATAATAGGAAATAAATGTCAAGGCCAATAGCTACAACATTTGAAGCTATTCTGATTGTATAAGTCAAACACAAGATAACCTAAATTTGAGCTTTGGCTGGGATAGTGGGAAAAACAGTTCTTAGATGTGCAGGGAATAAATCAGAAGTTTGTAGAGTGCCTACAAGTACCTAGATGTTCCTGGGCAAAATGTCCAAATGAAGCCAAATATTGGGCTCTGATTTCAGGGGAGATGCTGAGCCCAAGAAAAATAAAGGTGCCACTGACTGTGTAGACAGGTGCTTATCTAAGCCATGTGGATTCTGGGCTACTCAAGAAAACAAAAGAGATGGGAACTGGAACCCATGAGTCCTGAGAGCTAGAAAGAGGGAGCAGGGCCATCCACGAGGTCAGAAAGGGAGATGTTAGCAGTGTCAGAAGCAGAAAAGCCCAGGAACCCTTGTGAGAAGGCTTAAGAACTTGATACCTGCTTGCTCCCTAGTGAATCAGAAGCCAAGAGGGATCATGGCTGCAGCTGACTCATAAGGAAACAGAGGCATGTTTGTGTTGCTGTGGATAAGGTGATCCCAATACAACAGCACTCAGTGACTCTTACCACATGCTTCGGTAGACCAGAAGTCCCAGTAGGCTCCATTGGCTTTCTACTTAGGGTCTCATAGGATTGAAATCAAGGCATCAGTTTGATGGGACTCTTACCTTGAGGCTCTGAGAAACAAACCACTTCCGAAATTACCTGAGCTGGTGGCAGAATTTTATCCCTGGCCTTTGTGGGACTCAAGTGCCATACTGGTTGATACCAGAAGCTGCTCTCTCTCTCTCTCTCTCTCCCTCTCTCTCTCTCTCTCTCTCTCTCACTTTCTTCTGTATTGCTCCCTGAGGAGTCCCTCCTGTTAGCCTTGTGAAACTCAAAGGCCTCTGTATAGTAGAGAAAACCACAGGCCTAATAAAGAGGTATCCAACAGTATAGGAACAAATCCTCAGCTATACATCTTACAGAGGATTGATGTCTAAAATATTCAAAGAATTCAAAAAACTAAACACAAAAGGCAGCAATCCAACTTCTAAAAAATGGACCAGAATAGAGAACTCTCAAAGGAAGAAATACAAGTGATTAAAACATTTTTTACGTGTTCAACACCCTTCGCCATTTGAGGAAAGCAAATTAAAATTACTTTGAGATTTTATCTTGCTATAGTCAGAATGGCTAGGATCCAGAAAACAATTGCTGTGAGGTTGTGATGAAAGAGGAACCCATATTCACCGTTAGTGGGACTGTAAATTGATACAGCCACTATTTTAAAAAAAAAAATCAGTGTAGAGCAGTGGTTCTCAATTCCTTTGGGGGTTGAACATCCCTTTCATAGGAGCCATCTAAGAACAACAGAAAATAGGAGCATGAGTTCACAACAGCAGCAAAGTTACAGTTATTAAGTAAGAACAACAACAACAACAAAAAATGAGGAACTATATTAAAGGACTGCAACATTAAGATGGTTGAGAATCACTGATATAGAGGTTCCTCAATAACTAGAAGCAGAATTACTAAACGACCCAGCCATATCACTCCTTGGTATCTGTTCAAAAGATCCTGTATCCTAATATAGAGATAGCTGATCACCCATGTTCACTGCTGCTCTATTCACAATAGCTAGGAGGACACGGGCTCCTAGATCTCTGTCAACTGATAAATGTATAATGGAAATGCTGGACATATATACAAGAAAATTCTAGTCAATGAAAAAGACAGATGAGAATATTAGATTTTCAAGTAAATAGATGGAATTAGGAAAATCATTGTGTAAAGTCACCCAGTCCTAGAAAGATAAGTATCACATGCTCCCTGTCATATGTGGATGCTAGCTTAGAATTTTTAGATATGTATGATTAATTTGGAGTAACTGTAGAAGCCAGGAAACTAGGAAGAGGCCCTGGCAGGGTGAGAAGTAGGGTTTTAAATGAGGGCGAATAGCAGGGGACAGGTGGTAGGGGAATGAAAGGAGATTCTAGAGAGAAGGGTTTAAGTGGGCATTAGGTTAGGAGGGAAAAGAAAAGGAGGGCTAGGGAGGTGTGCTGGCTAACCTTATATCAACTTGACACAGGCTAGAGGCATCTGAAATTACAGAACCCCAACTGAGAAAATGCCTCCAATAAGATTGTAAGCAAGCGTGTTGAGCCTTTTCCTAATTAGTGTCTGATGGGGAAGGGCCCAGCCCATTCTGAGTGGGGTCCTGCCTGGGCTAGTGCTCCTTGGTTTTATAAGAAAGCAGGTTGAGCAAGCCATGCAGAAGAAGCCAATAAGCAGTATTTCTCCATGGTCTCTGATCAGCTCCTGCCTCAAGTTTCTGCCCTGCTTGAATTCCATTCCTAACTTCCTCCAATGATGGGTGAAAGTATAAGCCAAAT
The DNA here is from genome assembly GCF_008632895.1 of Mastomys coucha. Classification (NCBI taxonomy): domain Eukaryota; kingdom Metazoa; phylum Chordata; class Mammalia; order Rodentia; family Muridae; genus Mastomys; species Mastomys coucha. Next base: position 21,225,873 of record NW_022196894.1, on the reverse strand, counting down.
AAATACTTTACTCTCCAGTTTGCTTTTGGTGGTGGTGTTTCATCACAGCAATAGTAAACCTAAGACAGGAGGAATAACGAACACTAAAGATGTTTGAAAGAGCCATATGGAAATATATTGTTTTAGAGGCTTCGTTTTATTTATTTGTTTCTTTGTTTTGTTCATAAAAGTTTAAATGGAGTTACCTAAATAGGGGAATAATGTTCTCCCCAGAAGCCATAGTTATCAAACTAAAAAACTCAGTGGCAGGTGCAGAATACTACCCTTCAAGCTATTAGTCAGAGAGATCCCACAGAATCCTGATAAACAACACGGGTTATTGTCATTTGCCCTTCGCTACCCATCATAGCTAAATGGTAAGACTCCATCGCTGAAGACATCCTACACTTGACTCACAGGGCATGGAGAAGTCAAGCAGGTCCTAACCTGGTAGTTTCTTTCTTTTTGACTAGCTTTCATGGTACCTATGGTGCCATAGAAGCTGCTGAGGGAGTCACCAACAGGCATACCCAGGTGTGAGCCTTGTGATCTATAATAGTATTCTTGTAAGATATGCCCTTGGGTGCAATAGTGGCATTAATGTTATAGGGTGACCTGTTGACCTAGCCATCAGCCCCTAAGACAATCCTTGAGGGTAGGGAGTAAGAAGGGACAGGAATCAACAACACAGATCCTGGGAACCAGGTCAGAAGCAGAAGCAGAATATTTTAATGCAATAATGATTGGTGCCTATGTACCCTCTGCTCATCTCCCCTTCGTCCCCAAATGTTTGTCCTGCCCGTTGATTGGCTGCCCCAGTCACATGCTCTGTCTTTGTTCGCCTCTGGGTGTCAGGCAGATTCCAGGGTTAGCGAATGTGGAAACACCTACTGCGCATGCGCGGGCCACTGCAGGCTGCTAGTCAGAACTTGCTGATCCACTTCAGTGACCAACTGCCTTATAATTGAATTTAAGGTCCACACCACAGGACAATACTCATGCCTGTCCCTGTAGATCTGGCAAAGAACCTATACCTGGGAAAGTCATAGAACTCAGGAAAGAACCCACTGCTACCATTTTGTTAAATGGATATACTGTCAAACTGCCTTCTAAAGTCATAGATTAACGAAGCTCGCAACCTGTATCAGAGAAGCTTCATTTTACAATGGGCTGTGATCAATACACAGACTCACATCCAGCCAGACTATAGAAAATGAGGAACTGTACTTAACCCTAAATGGTTATCTACATCATACCCCTCCTCACGGAGTTCAAGGAACCCTGCAGAAAAGGAGATGGAAGGGTTGTGAGAACAGAGGTCTAGAAGGACTCCTGCCAAACAGTGTCTTCCAGACATGCCTGGGCTGTTTCCCTCTCAGCAGCCCTAGTTGCCTCCAGAATTGTCCAAGACCAGGCCAGTCAAAAGCTCAGCAAAGATGAGGGTGGGCCTCACAAAGTCCCAATCTCAACTGAGGAGCTTTGGCAGCTGAAGGCTAATAAGATAAAACTGATAAAATGTTCTTTAGGGAAGTGGCCCCTGAGAAATTACCTATGCGCCAGGAAATGACCCCACAGCACACACAGATGGAAGGCACTGGTTAGGCTCAGTAGATTATGGAAAGTGGACATTCATCATGTTGGGAGATGTGGTGGTGGGTCCGGGTGGAGTCAAAGAGGGTGTGAGGGGCAATTATAATCAAAACGCATTATATGTATGTGAAATTCTCTAAGAATGAATAAAACCTTTATCATTTCAAAGTCCCCCTAGTCACAAAGAAACACTGAGGGAGCAGGACAGGCTGATGGTTTGGGATTGCTACACCAAAGTGCTAGGAGCTTGGCAGGGGATCCATATCAAGGTCCTGGGTGTCTTGAAGTATCATGTCCTCTGTTCCCAGCAAAACGACATCACCCAGGATTATAGACATTACCAAATGCTAAAAATGCAGTTCTGGCTCTCAGAGACAAAAGGAAAGGGGTTAAGTGCACAGAACTGGGAAGTAGGGATTCTGAGTCACTCGATGGTGATCATCTCTCCTGCTCTGCCACCTCCATTACAGTCCAAGCCCTCTCACCTCTGCCCTATCAATCTGCAGCTTTCCCAACCGGTGCTCTTGCTTCCTTCCTGCTCCTGCATCATCTATTTTTCCACAGCATAGAGGGTGACGATAGCAAGGGAGTCAAACCAAGACTGTGCATGGAGTTAGGCCAAATTCCTCAACGAATTAAGACCCTTGTCACTCTGTCCAACCTCGTGAGGCCACTCCATCTGCTCCTGCCACAGGGGCTTCTCCGGCTCCTCATGCCTACCACGATGTTTTCCCTCAGCTGATCCTGTTTTTTATGCATGCTGGGTACTGTCTGACTGGAAAGTGGTCTTCTTTTTCTCCTACGCATCCTGTGTCAGATCTAATGCTACTTTATATAGAGCCTTCCTTATCAGCTAAAGTCGTTAGTTACTATGCTTCTATTACACAAATGATGACTTCTATAGATTATAGAATTTAAATATGTAGTATATATAGATTATATACACTTCAATACTAGAATTGTAAAATGTGGTACATGTTCCTACTACATCTATATGTGCATATATATATACATATATATGTGTGTATATATGTATGTGTGTGTATGCATATATATATGTTTGCTTATAATCTTTTTGTTTATTTATTGTTAATTGCTCCTGTAAGCTACAAACTGTTTGAGAGTGGGAACCTCTTCTGTTTTGTGTACTGTTCAGGACTGCCCACAAAATGTTTACCTTTAATCACAGCATTATTAACTTGCTTCGTTAATGCCAAAGACCACTGAAATTATGACAAAAAAGTTGACAAAAAAAAAATTAGTAACTGGTAAGTCTACAAAAACCAAGACTATGGATTCACATTAAGACTTCCAGAAAATTCTGGAACTATTTTATCTGAAGCAGGACCCTGCACCACTCAGATGTGACTTGTCCTTCTCTACATATGTTACCTCTTTTAGATTAAAGCTGGTTCAAAAGTATGGGGTCCCTTCTGTGGAGAGAAATCCCCAGGACCAATAAGCACCCAGAGTCACAGCATCCAGATCCTATTCCGCAGCGACAACTCAGGAGAGAACCGAGGCTGGAGGCTCTCCTACAGGGCAGCAGGTAACCTTTCCCGCTTCCCAGGTCACACTAAGCCACAAGGAGGGTTGTTGAGGGGTGAGGGATGCAGTCCTAGTTAGAGGCCTGCTCCCTCTGGGGACCTAGTAGAACTCTGCCTGAGAACCCAAGAGCCAAGATACATATCCTGGCTGAGTTCCCGACCTATAAACAGGGAGTGGGCACCAAAAAGGTTGAAGTTATGCTCAAGATTGCCTATACTTTATCATGTAGAGACTGAAGATGGATTGTGCTTCTCTCTTATTCCCTCACAGGATGATTCGTTAGGCTAGGAAGCCCCTCAACACTGATTGTCTCCAAGCATGGGGTTGGAGCTTGTGGGCCAATCTGGAACTCTAAAGATTTCACTGTAGAGCTCTGTCTCTATGCGGGAGGGCCCCTGGTGTGGCATAGCCATTGCAAGTGCAGCTAGTCCTCACACAAACCCCAAGGGAGTGATATGACTCAATGAGCCTGTAATAACTCAAGAAAAAACAGAGTAGATCCCAGCCAGGAGTAACCAATCATCTTCAAAGGACCAGGAGGCTTGCCTCTGCCTGCATTGTCATGTCCAGGGCACCCTGGGGAGAGGTGTGACAAATTAACAAAAGAAAGTTTGTCCTTCAGAAAGTGTCAGGGCCAGGGCCCAGTCACTGAGATACTTGTCAGGACCAGCCTTCTGAAGAAAAGCAGAAGCATCCCACCATAGCTCCTTGGTGCCTTGGGAAGAACGTGAGACTGCAGTCGCTCTGAGTAGTCAATGAGTGAAAAAAATGGCAGGGCACAAATTTCAAAATAGGAATAGGAAAGCCTTGCTCATTAAGCCAGGCATAGGCATGAGTGCAGGCCTGGGGGTGAGCTCCCTCTTGCTGTGAGACAAAGGCTCTGAGGGCTCCTGAAGCTGTTTGGCTGACTCCTTCACTTTGCCAGCGAAGAGCACTAGAAAGTGACTCACCCCTGCTTTCAAAACTCTCCTTCTAGACACGCAGCCCTGTTGTTTCCACTGCATTTCAGGCCTCGATTCCTCAGTGCGGGGGCCCTTTGCTGTCATTTCTTCTTGGTTTTCTCACCCGCTGTCTTTTCATTTGCTTCCTGCCAGGAAATGAGTGCCCAAAGCTACAGCCTCCTGTGTATGGGAAAATCGAGCCCACGCAGGCGGTGTATTCCTTCAAAGACCAAGTGCTCATCAGCTGTGACACAGGCTACAAAGTGCTAAAGGTGCATACAGAACCCTGCCTGGGAAGAGGAGCGAGTGGGCCGGAAAAACACTGCCAGCCTAGGGTTTCCTAACACCCTGTTAGGCTTCCCAAAGACTCCAGAAATGATGGGTTCTGGACATCTCTCGCTTCACGACATGACACAAAAGTTGTTTATCAGGGCATGAATTTTTCCTGAAATTTTAAATAGGGTTTTATATGGCTCAATAATGAGGGACAACATCCTTAACAAATTTCCTCAGAGGTGGAGGGGGATGGTGCTGAAAGAGAAGCAAGTTTAAAGGTGGCAGGCGGGCACTCCTCTCACTCTCTCCAAAATGTGGCAGTCCACTTAAGCCACCCTTCAGAGTAAGAAAGCAAAGTTCCTAGTTGCGGACATGAGGGGCTGGAACCAGGGTTATATTTCCCCAGATGTTCAGCCAAGCTAGAGGCCCACTGCTCTGAGGAATTGTCCTCGAGAAGGGGCCCCAGCAGCATTACGTGGTTGCTGGTTAGAACTAGGAATCCTTTGGTAGGTCAAAAGTACTGAACGGAAATCTTGGTGGCGGAGACGAGCAGCCTGTCTCAACTAGCCTTCTTTAGGTGATGCTGACCACTTGCTCTAGTTGGAGAACCACTGCTCTAAATCTAGAGTCAAAACTATAGTTTTTCCTCTACAGACAGTTGTCCATGCCTAAGGTGTACATGGGGCTGACAACATGACTTGTAACGCATTTATGGGGTGCCCGGCTTGAAGTTTGACCTATCTTTATTAGGAAATATGTGCTAACCCACTCCCTCCTTCTTCCCATACCCTTCTGGCTTCCTTTCAGGATAACGAGGTGATGGACACATTTCAGATTGAGTGCCTGAAGGATGGTGCATGGAGTAACAAGATTCCCACCTGTAAAAGTAAGAAAATCGAATGGATTGATATCCATGATGCATTTCTTCATGGTGGGCTTGAAGCAATGAGTATCAGGGGTTAAAAGCTTTGACAGAACTCTCTAATAGGGATGGACAGAAATCAACAACTGTGGAATAGCTAGACCAAGGGATCTATTGGGAGCCTATTTCAGAAATAAGATTTTTGGAATCATACATATGCAGAGAGAGAGAGAGAGAGAGAGAGAGAGAGAGAATATAAGCATATCTCAATGTCTGAAGTGAGCTTGAGCTTGGGAACTGCAGCGTTGGGAAACTGGTTTAGCACTCAGGCCCAGAGCCCAGTGGTCTTGAGTGTCTGCGTACCAATCACTCGTCTCCTAAGTCTTCTGGGTCAGCTGGTGACTTAGGGCTGTGGGGTCAGCACAGAGAACCCACTAGCTGTGGTGACCCAGACTTCTTGCCTTGTGTGCCCCTAACATATTACATGACCATGGACATTTTACTGTGGCTATAAAATAGAGTTTAGAGTAGCTTTAATTCTAGAACATGTGCCAATTGTTCTAGAGAGAAATAGTCCACATAAATAAGCTATTGAGTGTTGTAAAATATAGAGATAGATAGGTGATAGATAGATAGATAGATAGATAGATAGATAGATAGATAGATGGATGGATGGATGGATGGATGGATGGATGGATGGATGGATAGATAGATAGATAGATAGATAGGATAGATAGACAGATAGATAGATTTCTAGCTATTACTCCATTACTTTTATAACCATATAATTTCAAGAGTAAAATGATTAAGGATCATAATTTTAGCGACTATAAATAGTAACAGTGTACCTGCAGAGCCAGGGGTCTGTGAGGAGGAGGACTCCATGACTTGCTTTAGAATAGAGAATGAGAAGTTAAGATATTACAGTCAGTGCCTACCCCCTTGCCCATTTTAAGACTTTGGACTCTGTCTGCTTTCTTTTCTCATGAATAGCTGCCACCCAGCATTCAGCCAGATCCTTTTCCACTAGGAATCCTGGTAGGAGGGCTCCCTGGAGGCAAACCACAGGCAGTAAGCACCATCAGAATGGCTTGTTTTCTTTTTCATATGGTGATGGGCTGTGTTCAGGGCCAAGAGAGGGGAAAAGACTGTCATTTTGTAGCTTCAGTAATAAGCTAAGCACATACTGGATGCCAATGCAGAGTTCAGTAGAGAATTCAGATAGGTCCAAACCTAAGGACCTCGAAAGCTCCTGCAGTAGGTGGCCCAGTGTGCAGTGTGCCTGGGCTCTAGAAAGGTCTGTGCAGGACAAAGCAAGGGTCATTCTGAAGAAGATCAATGGAGGTTTTCAGTGTTCAGGACAGAACCAGACTCTGTAGTTGGGAAGTTGTGGCTTTATGTGTAGATTCTAGCAGTAAGTAATTTGCTCATACTCTTTCACTCTCATCCTCCCTGGTCAAGATTGTGGTGACAACTAACTGGATTCCTACACCCAGCATGCCTGTAAAGAGCCAGAAATACATTCAAGGGTAGTAAGCACTTAGTTCTCCTCAGCCCATCCCCATCCATGGGCAGGGATTGGTATCTCTGTCTTATATTTTTGGAAAACAGAAAGTGCTATTAATACTTTTCCTGGTAAATTATAATGGGCACCTTGACAGAGAAAGTCACTACCACATCAGATAGTATTTTTTAAATAATAATAATTTATTTAATTTTCTCTTATGTGCATTGCTATGAGTATGTCAGATCTCCTGGAACTGGAGTAACAGACAGTTGTGAGCTGTCATGTGAGTGCTGGGAACTGAACCCTGGTCCTCTGAAAGAGCAGCTAGTGTTCTTAACCACTAGTCCCTCTCTCCAGACCCCAGATAGTATTATTTTATATGAACTATGCTAGACAGTCACAGAACATGTTAACATTTTGTACTGAAAATTTGACCCAATTGATTTGCATTAAACTTTATTAGGACTGCTTCAGCTCTTATTAACACACAGCCAGCATCTTTAAGCATCCATGGGTATCTTGAACTTCGCTAGGTCCTAGGGAAGACATATAGATAAGGTCCTTGGGAATATGAAAGGAAGAGTTAGAGACAGACAGGAAGTGTGCAAGGTGTGTCTAGGCAGCGAAAAGACTGGGGATGTAGCTCAGGCGGTAGCATGTTTGCCTAGAATGCACAAGGCCCTGGATCCAGTCCCCAGCATCGAATGTGCTACCACACATGGTAGCACGTGCTTGTAACCCTAGCACTTCAGAGATGAGAGTCTGGAGACGAGGAGATTAGAAATGTAAGGCCATCTTCAGCTATATAGTGAGTCCAAGGCCAGCCTAGGCCACATAATACCCTGTCTCAAAAAGAAAAAAAGAGAGAAAGAAAGGAAGAAAGAAAAGGAAGGAAGGAGGGAAGGAAGGAAGGAAGGAAGAAAGGAAGAAAGGAGGAGAAAGAGAGACACACAGAGAGAGACAGAAACAGAGAGAGGGGAGAGAGGGAGGAAGAGAGAGAAAAAGAGAAAGAAAGATGATAAAAAAAAATGTAAAGACGAACAGGAAGTTGAAATTATGGGAATCTTGGCCCCATCACCACAAAGTGGTGACAAGTCCTGCTATACTCTGAATGCCATCTGTCAAATAAGCATTTGGGCTGGATGAATGCATAGTTCCCAGCCAGGGGCAGAATTTTATCTTCCTCAGGAGCCAGGATGTGAGACTATGTAAATTCTCAGAATGATAAAAATCCAACCATCCCAAACTGTCCTTCACACTGGCTGTTCCTAAACTTCATTCTTAATCAGTTCTGGTGGAATGGTTTCTGTGTTTCCTGCATGAACTATTTCTGCTTTACTTGATAATTTTTCTCTCTTCCTTTTCTCTCCCTTTCTCTCCCTCCTTCTCCCTTTCTCTGCTCTCTTCCTTTTGTCTCCTGATCCAACTTTGCCTTCACCATGGTGACAGAAAGCGAGATCGATTTGGAGAACGAGCTGGAGTCAGAGCAAGTGGCAGAGTGAATGATTGGCATTGGCGGGAACCCCACCCAGTGCAGACATCTGAGAATGGATTGCTTACAGAGAACCCAACCCCTTACCGAGCTGCCCCACCCCACCCCACCCACCGACATGACACTCCATTGCCCACTTCAGTGTGGGTTAGAATGGATGCTGAGCTAGGCATCAAGCCTCATCAGCAGAAAGAGCTGCCTGCCTGAGAACATTTTCTCTCTCCTCATGATTTACTCACAATTCAAATTTACTCCAAAAAGCAATGAAAAGACAATGGGTGATTATTTTAATCTCTAAGTGAACTGTATTCTTCTCAAAGGAAAATATGTCCTTGGGTTGAAAACCACAAATTTAATATACAATCATGTGACCTAAAACAACTTGGGCCGTGGCGACTGATCCATTCCATACTGTAACTTTAAACAGGTCAGGGTGCCAACTACTTAATGACTTTCAATTCTCTGGCTTCTACTACTGTCTTAACAACCATGGGTTTATAAACTGAATAATAACACAGAGTGTAGATGCTGGCGAATCTGGATGTTTTCTTATTCAGAAAGTGTAATATCCCATCCACACTCTTTGAGATGAAGTTCTGCTATCTGAGGTTCTTTACTGCTGGGGTTTGTTTTTTTAAAACCCACTATTAAAAACCTTAAAGAAGTCAACATCACATCCAGAAGCAGCAGTCCTTAGCTTGGGGTGATCGCTATAGAAAAATGAACATCACATCTGGAAGCAGCAGTCGTCAGCTTAGGGTCATGGCTATAGAAAAATGAATATCACATCTGGAAGCAGAGGTCCTCAGATTAGGGTCATAGCTATAGAAAAATGAACATCACATCTGGAAGCAGCAGTCCTCGGGTTGGGATCATGCCTATAACTAGGTCTTTAGCAATGGTGAAGAAAGGGCTGGAGAAAAGCAGTGTGCATGCTGGTATCTAAAGGGCAATGTCTGTCTGAACTCACACAGGAGAGGGGGGTCCACCTCTTAGTCAATGACCTCCCAATTTGATGATCAGGTAGTCACTTGGTGAGGACAGAATCCCATGAGTGTGGATGGGGAGCAGTCTGGAGACTGAGGTGCTGTCTTGGGGGTAAAGATGCCCTTGACAGAGGAGATGAGAGAGACACTAAAGACAAGTGTCATCTGGGCAAAAGTCTGTTTGCCAGCCCCCAGAGTATTCAGAATCGTTATGCTCAAGGTGACAGAGAGAGTCACAGCTTAAGGACAAGATTTGATATGTGTCCAAACAATTGTAAAAACAAACAACATAAGGGGCATATCACCTAAGAGATGTAAGTAAAGATTTCAAGGACATGAGAACATGACCTACCCAGTTAGCAGTGTTACAAATGTGCCCGATATCAGGGGTGGTCCAGGTGGTCCAGGCAATGCCTGTAAGAGGGAAGTGATATGCTGGAAAATCTGATGACATTGGAGTACAGGTAACCTGAGTGAAAGAGAAGGAGGCCAGGATGGTCATGGGGCCTCATCCTTGGTCCTGAGTACCAGGTCAGGGCTCTGTAAGAAGCCCTTGATTTGCAGAACAGTGTGTTTAGAGCTCAGACCGAGAAAGATGTATTGGTTTTTTTGGTTTTTTTGTTTTTGTTTTTCGAGACAGGGTTTCTCTGTGTAGCCCTGGCAGTCCTGGAACTCTCTCTGTAGACTACGCTGGCCTCAAATTCAGAAATCCACCTGCCTCTGCCTCCCAAGTGCTAGGAAGAAACATAAATGCCGGTAAGAACTGGCCAGAGACACAAGGTATGGGGCAATACAGCTCATAGCAAAGAGTGGTGAGCAGAGTAGGCTGCAGAGAGGCCCCTTGTTTATCCTGACTCCAGGGTGTAGGAGGGCCTAAGACAAACAGAACAAGCTCTACATCCTTACTGAGTCAACTAGGGACAGTTTCTGACACACTGATTGGGTCATCCAAGACTGCTTTGGGGAAAGTTGTCTCCTCTCAGAGACATGACTTTCTCCCTGTCACTCTGCACGTGGGAAGAAGGCTGCTCCTTCTACACTGACTACGATCAAGCTGATATGACCCTTTATTTTCTGTTTCTCACCCCCTCTCTCTGGCAGCCATATCAGTGGGCAGAATGACTTACCTGGTATGACAGGAAAGCATGCCCTCTATTTAGAAAATATCTCCTACTAGCATCAACCATTCAAGGCCAGTGCCAAACGCTCAGTTCCTCCACTAGGGACAGTATAGTTGGGTCATGAGGATTATTGAGGCCAAAGGAACTTCCAGAAAGCTCAGAGGGGCAACAGTAGTACCAGTACCCTGTCTAGGAGATTTTCTGAAGGTAGGACAAACGTCTGCTTCCAGTCTCATCAGGAGAGTACATTTAAGTCTACTTACGGTTTTAAATAGCAACGACTATTCCAGTATATTGCATTATTCCAGTCTTAACCATCATGTTAAGGCTAGGGTTAGGGTTAGGGTTAGAGTTAGGGTTAGGTTTAAGTGTTAGGGTTAGTTTAGTTCACAAACTACAAGAGCATCTATCTTCTGGCTTAGCAATGTAAATTAATGATTTGTTTAAGAGCTTGAAGGCCAGGACCCCTTTGTGTAAGAAATACTCACATGATCTTCCTTTCTTCACCCTCCTTCTTCTAATATGGAAGGTTCTGAAATCAGACAAATTGTAAGGTAGATAACTCTAGTCAATCTGCAAGGTGAGTGAAGTCCTAGGTTAAAGATCCGAATGATTGGCTTTGAGAGGTTAACTGCCTCTGCATATATCAAGAGGAGTCAGTACTATTCAGGTGGAGGTGGGTTCTACCAGGACTCTGGAAATATTGACTACTAATGTCCACGTTAGCCATGGAATGTTTACTATTTAACTCAAAAACACATTTAAAAAAGCAAAAGCAAAAACAAACAAACAGAAAAAACAACCCTAAGAACAGATAATACCATTTACTGAAAGAACACCAAAACCAAGGTCAGGTCTAGTTCTTACACTAACAACAATTCACTAGATAACTCTAAATCAATGGATTCTCCTCTCTGGCCTTATCTGTAACATAAAGAACAAATCTGCACACTCTGCTCCGGTGTCTTTTCCAACAGTGGAATTTCATATCTCTCTAGTTCTAGCATCTACTACTATATATAAGATTAGGGCTTCCTTAAAAGCAAGCGTCATTCCCTAACAGAAATAGAAACCAATAGACTGGGTCTTCAGCCTCTGATGCAGCAGCCATGAAAGATCCACTGACTGAGCTCATGCTGGACTCCATCCATGCTAGCAACTCACCTAAGATGTGGCTAGACAAGCAAGCTTCCTAAAGTTGTCCTAGAAGGTATCCTTCTTGGTCATGTCCTCTACCAAGATTATGCCCAGTTCTGGTATCCAGCTATTATCAAAGGAGAAAAAGAGCAGGTGAAGACTAGAAATCTGTCCACCCCTGACTCTCCCTGCATTCTGTGGGCAAATGAGCTGTCTCTAGGAAGGCAGCAGGGTGGGGTGGGGCTGTTTGTTTGGTTTTGTTATTTTGGTACTAAACTCCAATGTGAGCACATTAAATGTTCTTATTCAGCCTGTGGTTGAGACTGGAAAACATGGAAAGTTATTTGGTTCAGGTCAGCCAGAATTTTCTCATTGAGCTATGGGCGTCATGCCTGGGCAACAAAACCAGAGGAGATTGCAAAATGAACCCAAAGTCAAAGAAAGAAGCTCTAGTGGGGGAGAAACTTTGGTCTCCATAAATTTTGGCAGGCTCATCCCTGCTCTGAAATTGACACTAGGGCAGATATGTTGACCATATAGTAGGAATACAGTGGAGAGATGCCAAAAATGGAAAAGCCAGCTTTGTAAGTGGCACACTGTACAGTTGCAGAGGCACCAGTTAAATAGACAATATGACTTCTTTCTGGAGTTATACATAGTGTATAAACTCTACATCTAGAGAAGACAGATCCCTCGGTGACCCCAAGAAGAAGAATAAACAATAGCTAAGGGGTCTCACTTCTCTCTCAGTTGTAGACTGTGGAGTTCCAGCAGGGCTGAAGCATGGGCTAGTGACCTTCTCCACAAGAAACAACCTCACCACATACAAATCTGAGATAAGGTACTCCTGCCAGCAGCCCTATTACAAGATGCTTCACAATACCACAGGTAAGCTCTCCATACTAATGGTAACTCATACTTCCTAGGCCTCAGAGCTGGGACCTGAAGCAGCTCTAAGAAGAGTGGCAATGTATATACGTGCAAATAGTACAAAGTGTTCTCCCATAAAGTGTATCATTTGATTCTTACTCCGATACACTCAAGTTAATAGAACCATTTCCATACACTAAATAATCCCAAGACCAAAGCAAAAGTACTTCTCCCTTTAACTTGAAATTCTGAAAAAAAAAAAAAAAACTCTAGTAAATACAGAGCCTGTTGTTACAGCATGAAAGATATATACTTCATAGAACTAAGAGAAGAATTGAGTCTCTCAGGGAAGTCTGAATCCTCCCGAAATAAATCCCTTCATATGACTGAGGTAGAGCTAGGGTTTCTAGAAAAAGGACGCTATGGCCGACCCCACCGTTTTCAGTTTCCTTCTCTGGTTGACCAGACCAAATCCACCAAGTAGAGCCATAGGACTTCCTTCAGAGATGTATTCGCATGTCTCACACAGAGGTCAGATGGACTGAGAGAATGAGGAGCAGATGACATGTCTCAGCAGGAAGTCCAACATGTCCCAAACTAAGACCCAAACACAGCTGCAGCTATTGCTGTGCAGGCCTCTCCACAATTTCTGGATGAGATTCCTGGCTTCCCCTGGGGTCAAGTGGTAGCACGTAGGCCCAGGTTAAAGCAGTTGGAACAGCCAGTCTACTGGTCACAGTGAAGGTATGGGAGGAAATAAGAGGAAGGTTCATTAGAAACATACCCACCTCTCCTTCAAGTGAGGTCTTTGTGGCTGCAAACTGTCAATACTCTCAAAAACACTCATGGTCTCCATCAGAAAAGCAACCCAGCAGAAAACCTACCACTGCATATGTGCACTAGGAACAGTCCCATAGTTCCTCTGTATCTCCAAATCTCATGTCTAAGCAAGAGAGCATTCCGCAGCTCACATGGCAACACTCAGGCCCACATTGAGCAGTGAACACAAATGTATCTTATTAAAGAACTTAAAGAAAGGAGAGAAAGGCATGTGTGTTGCATGGAGCTTTATGAACAAAGGTTCTATGACCCATGAGAAGAAGACACCTGCCAGGGAACAGGGATGTAAGAATGGACAGACTACCTTCAGGCAAGCAAAGTCAGACTTAGAGGTCCTAAGGAGCCATGCCAAAGATGGTGGTGCTTATTTCTGGGGACAGTAATTTATAGCTGAAGAGAAGGACTCTTTAGGTTGTAGAGATGATCAGCTCAGAGAACATGATGGCAGAGAGACTATGAAAAAGCTACAGCAATCACATTAGAGTATAGTCACGTTCTTTCCCCTGTCCCACCTTTTCACTCAGGTGTATATACGTGTTCTGCTCATGGAACCTGGACAAACGAAGTGCTCAAGAGAAGCCTGCCCACTTGCCTTCCAGGTACCTCACCCACCAAGTCCTTTGTCTCACAGTCTCCCATCCAAGGGCTGTTAATGTGAAGTTGAAAAGGAAATGCCTTGCTTTTGGAACGATGTCATCAGAAGGTGAAAGGTCAAAAAGGTCTAGCCTGGTCTCTTCTCAAACTAACCAGTGTCTTAACTCGGCCTAGTTTAGAATCCCAGAAGCTCTCCCTCTCTCATCTCTTTACTGTTCAACTCGAATCCTTTCCATGTGGTTTTTCATCCAAAACACTTTTTGTACACTTCTGACATTGTGCCAGAGAAGTCAAGAAAATGGACACTCTGTCCTTAGGCACACACCAAACCCCAAAGAAGAGGTCAATGTAAGACTGATAATTATAATGCGCTATTGAAGCCAAAAAGCGTTATATATACAAATAGTTCTCATTCTGCCTCCTCCCTGCTTCATCCACTGTCTCCACTTTAAAGTGAAAAGAAGATGTATGGTAGCAGGAGGTGTTTGAATGCATACAGATGTTGGAGAACTTGCTTTGACACTAAAAGTGTAGATGCTTTGCTTTGCACTCACAATGCATCCATGCACAACAAGAGAATCACAGCCTGAGATAACTCCCCAAAGGGCTAAACACAACCCACAGGCATTAACTTCAACAGGTACGGTGCTGTAATGTATACATTTCAAATGTCTACAAATCAAGAATAGCAGCAGTTAAATGACACAGCACTTGTGGCAGCAGCGAAGGGACATTGAGATGTTATTGTCCTTTCTGAGTCCATCTGCACCTTTCCTTGAGTGGCAGCTTTGCTTCGTCCATGGCCTTTATATTTTGCTAAATGAAAATGCTGGGCAAGCTGAGAGAGCACATTGCATGAGTGGCACGTGTTTGCAGCCCTTGATATTCGCTTAGTAGGTGTCTGAATATTGGGTTACACATTCAGTTGCTAGGCTGAGGGGGTTCCTGAGATTGATCCTTCATGACATGAAGAGGAGAACAGTGTTTGAGTCCATTCCATCACGAGTGCACTGGGCCTCCCAGAAAGGGGAAGTCAAGGATATGCTTTTGTAGGAATGGAGCCGGGAACACCAGAAAGGGGCTGACAAGGTGGGATAAGGAAGACGCCGTACCACTTACAGCTAACAGTTTCACTCACTTCAATTCACCTCGGCCACAAACACATTCAAGGACTCAAAAGTGGGGAGGACTTTAAAAAATAAGAGCAGAAGAATGGGTCTGTGGCAAGCTGGAGGCTCAGATGTCCATATACCTAAAAGACTATGTGCACAAGTAAACTAAGCTCAGTCCCCATCCAGAGACACCAGGCAGTGTGTGGATGGAGACCCCATGCCAGGAGGGGAGTTGAGAGCCTGGGTCTCAGGCCTGATGCTGCCCCAGGCCAGGCCCGCTGCTGCTGCTGTAGGTGGCGTCTTCACTAAGTGACATGTAATCTGCAGCCGGGATTCCATACCTCAGAAGTGAGTGAGCAAGACCAAGAAATGGCTCACATTTTATGCTTCCTCATGGTCATCAGCCTCACTGTGTAAAGAGCTGCTTGGCTACACTGAGTCATGAAATTCTTTTAACACACAGAGTTGGACACAACCGTGATGTATCATTGAACCACACTAGAACTTTCCAAATTCATTCCTTTTGAAAGCCCAAGTAGCAAGCCGGAATGCACAAACCATTTCATTCAGCACCACAATGTCTGCCCTTTGGGGATGGAGGGCCATAAGCCGCCAGGATTCACCATTTTATTTTACGGACATGAAAGCAAGCATCAAAATGCTGTGTTGATTTTTCTTTTTTTCACAAGGCTGAACTACAAGATAACTCAGAACACTGTTGTCTAATGCATGGTGCTGCCCTTTCCTTGATAGGTCTTGTTTTATTTCACCTAAAGGTATGCAGAATCCTGGAACATAACCTTTGTGTTTTAAAGGACCTACTTCTTTCCATACTCACCATTTTATTTCTATCTTAATCTGGCTTCAGCATAGCCAAACCTTTGAACATTCTAAAAAACACTCTTTGTCCAAGAAAATACCGGCAGAAGAGTAGCGATGAACAACATGGAAGATTCCGTGAATGGGATCTGAGGTCATCCTCACCAACTCACTGAGCTCAGTGATACATACCTGGAGTCCCACCCGCTTAGGAAGCTGAAGCAAAATCAAGAGAGGAGGGGAGGGAGGCTGGCTTAGAGAAGGAAGAGACCAGTCCTGTCTCAGTGAACTTCCCCAAAGACCAGTTGCATCATTTTGACCCCTTGAAAAGTCAAAGATAAATCAGAAGTAAAGCATTATAATGGCAAATGAAGGTAGGTCAGAGAAGTGAGATGCTTTTCTTTTCTGAATATAATGACTCTGAGTAAGTGAATTGCCTTCTCTGAAACTGTTTATCCATACATAAATTAGTTGTCCTTTAACATTCTCTAGGCTTTGACCTTCTGTGACCTAAGGATGAACTGAAACTTTGGTTGGAAAGAGGTTATCATTCATTGCTGGCCATGAGCTTTGTTGTGATGTGGCCTGAGTCATCTAGTTGTCCCTCATCAGATTATATCCTTTGTCTGCTTGATGAGTTTTTATGTAGAACATGTCACAGACCTGCCTTGAAATGTCACCTCCTTGTCAGCTCTTTGTAATGAGAGACTGGCATTCAACATCAAAGACCAGGCTAAAAAATTAGAAGGTCTGCTTACATGTGGCTTGGAGTAAATGACAGGACAGTCCAGGATCATGGAAGAAGCATTTGGCACTGGGAAGAAGAACATCCGAAAAGTATTAGCCTGTTGTGACCCTCCCAAAGTCAAAAAGTGCCTCTTGGTCTCTAAAGAATTGTTCTAAGTGCTCAGAGCCAAAGAGGTGCAAAGTCACACTGACTTCAAACACCCTTCTCAGGGAAGGCCCATATGGGTCTGTTCATAACCAGTAAGGGGTTGCTACTGAAGACTTTCTGCTCATAAGCCAAAGGAATTTGGCTGTGGGAGCCTGGTGACATGTGTGTGCTCAGGGTGTGGCTCAGATGAGCGAAGTTTTCTCTCTTAAAGGTACTAAAGGATCCCTGGGCGCAATGATGGGTGATCCTGAACAAGGCTCATGCATCATTGCCTGTGGATTATGCCACCTTTTCTGTGCCCTGTAAACACTGAGCCATAATTCACAAGCTCCAGCAAGTCCTTTAGGCCAGAGAAATGATGTAAGCCTATTAGCATAATCTTACCACATGATAAGGCAGTGTGGGGTACAGATGAAACATCAATCTCATGGCATAGTTTAGGCTCTGCCACCTGACTTGACAGCCTTGTCACCTTGAGCTAACCTCGACCTCTAGGTAATGGCAATCATATATAAGCTGTGGACATAACAAAGAGAGAAATTTAAAATTTGTAGATCATCTTTCAGAGGTTGAAATCCAGAAACAGGAGCTCCAACTCAGTTCGCTTAGAATATGGAAAAGTTAAGTCAAGAGCCCAAGTGGCCCAGTTTGGCATAAAATCTGCAAAAGTCTCAATGAACTCAGTAACTGTGCCACATGCTGATTAAATCATAAAATAAACACTATTAGCACACCCATTCTACAGATGAGGAAACTGAGTTTCTGAAAGTCACACAACTTGCCTAAGTTCCCCTAGCTCATAATGGGGATTTGAAGCTTGATATCTGACTACTATAGTCTGATGGATAGCCTTTTAGGATCTCTCGATTTCTCTGTGGGCATCTAGAGAAAATTCTAGTGGTTCTCTGAATACCTGTAGGGCAGATGGCTTCTGAAAGATAAGATACCCTTCTAGAGAAGAAAGGGTATAAGATGTCTTCTGCTAATGATGGCCTGGCTAAATATGGTCCAGTCCAAAACTGACTTAGCCACAAATGGCTCAGGTTGAGCAAGGCCAAAACAAAATGATCTGGCACTAGAATGGTTCTGTTTATGAAGTTCCAACCTAAACATAGACAGAGATTTAGATGCAACTGAATCCCAGCTGAGCTCTCCTAAACCAGCAGGACTCGGGCAAGTGAGGGTCCCATGGTGGCATAATCCACAGTGGGAGTGGTGTGAATTTCTCTTGGTTCTTCTCACATAGTTGACTCTGACCCTGTTTCTTGTTTCCACTTCTTCCTTCTTACAGTGTGTGGGCAGCCCTCCCGCTCCCTGCCAAACCTGGTGAAGAGAATCATCGGAGGTCGGAATGCTGAGCTCGGCCTCTTCCCGTGGCAGGCCCTCATAGTGGTGGAAGACACGTCAAGGGTACCAAATGACAAGTGGTTTGGGAGTGGAGCCCTGCTCTCTGAATCCTGGATACTCACAGCAGCCCACGTACTGCGTTCCCAGCGCAGAGACAACACAGTCATACCTGTCTCGAAGGAACATGTCACCGTCTACCTGGGCCTTCATGATGTTCGGGACAAATCAGGAGCCGTCAATAGCTCTGCTGCCCGAGTGGTACTCCATCCAGACTTCAACATCCAAAACTACAACCACGACATAGCTCTGGTACAGCTGCAGGAGCCTGTGCCCTTAGGAGCCCATGTCATGCCCATCTGTCTACCGAGACCGGAGCCTGAAGGTCCAGCCCCTCACATGTTGGGACTGGTGGCTGGCTGGGGTATCTCCAATCCTAATGTGACAGTGGATGAAATCATCATCAGTGGCACACGAACCTTGTCAGATGTCCTACAGTATGTCAAATTGCCTGTGGTGTCACATGCTGAGTGCAAAGCCAGCTATGAGTCTCGTTCGGGTAACTACAGTGTCACAGAGAACATGTTCTGTGCTGGCTACTATGAGGGTGGCAAGGATACATGCCTTGGGGATAGTGGAGGGGCTTTTGTCATCTTCGATGAGATGAGCCAGCACTGGGTAGCCCAAGGCCTGGTGTCCTGGGGAGGACCTGAAGAATGTGGCAGCAAGCAAGTGTATGGAGTCTACACAAAGGTCTCCAACTACGTGAACTGGCTATGGGAGGAGATGAACTCCCCGAGGGGTGTCAGGGAGCTCCAGGTAGAACGGTGAAGGCAAGTACTTCCTTGGGGCCTGCTACCCTGCCCCAGTTCAAGTGAGGATGCACCACATACTGCCACCAGCAGATTCCATGATACTTACCAGACCAAAAAAACCGCAGCACACTCATGTTCCCGAGATAGCCCCAACCCCCAAGACTGGGGTTAGCAAAATGCAGGGGAAATCTCTAGGCAAGAGAATTCATCCAAAGCTTCAACCAAGCCTCTTCCTCTCTCTTAGCCTCTCCTCTCCAGTAGGGGCGGGCTGGGGGTTTCCAGAAAGCTTGGATCCTCTCTAAGTGTCAATCACTCCTAATTACTTTTCAAGGCAATGATGCCAGTGTTGATGCAAGAAAGCTTGGTCCTGATCATTAGGAAAGGACTCCTTCAGCTAAAGTCTGTATCCATGTATTTGCCCAGCTCTGGTTTCACCTAGGAAATAACAGTTCAGGTTTGGGGGACCAAGAGCAGAGCCTTAGCTGTCTCTCAGAGAACAGTGTCTGGGAACACTTTTGTTCCTGGGACTTCTCTTAAAAGCTTCCTGCAGTGCAAGGCTTGGGCCTTGTGTCCCCCGTTAGTTTCAGACAACCGAGAAGATACTACGAGATCTCTGCTGACTAAGGGAGGGGAGCAGCAGCAGCTCTCTCAAGCCCTGCAACACTGCTGTCCACTCAGAACACATTGGGCCCACGTGCCACTCAAATACCAGTGGACACCATGAGGTGTCAACACCTGCCACTCCACACAAACACAGAGCAATATTCCAGCCCTGGAAAGTGTCATCTACAAATGACCTGTCCCCAGCCACATGTATGGAGACTGGTGACTACTTGAAGAAAGAGAAGACTGACCCACTGTGCTCTACTGTGCCCCACTATGCTCCACTGTGCCCCATTGCTTCTCAGCAGGAAAACAGAAGAAAACATGGGCACTAGATTTGACTGGTCACTCCAATATTTGAGAATATACTCAACCCAGAGCCTGAGCTCAGTGGAGAATCTACCAAGTGGCATATTCCAACCCATCTACCCCTTAGTGTTCTGGGAGTCAAGGTCAAGGGACAGAATCTCAATCATTGGGAAGAGACGGAGAGTCCTGAGTCCTAGGTTCTGTTCCTAGCTCCATCTTCAGCTTCCCATATGACCTTTGCCATCATTTTCTCTTCTGAGCCTCAGTCTCCTCATCTGGAAGATGAAATCAGAAGGTTCCATAGTGTCTGACCACACTCTCAATGGGCACTTCCCCGATTGCTAGCAGCATCTGTGGCTCTCACAGGCTGAGTGCTCACTGCCCCAGGAATCTCCATCAGACAAAAGCAGCTGGAAAGGCCCAGAGAGGGAATGTGGAGGGAACTGGGAAGGGTCATCAAAACACACTCCGATATCTATGAATGGCACTATATTTTATATATTTAATAGCACCGGCTCTGCTACTCTATAAGGGCCTCTGCATGCCATTTCTCTTGTCAGGGGTCTACAGTGGCAATAAATCTGTGGATAACCAACAACCCTGGCTTGAGAGTTTGTTGCGAGGTGTATTCATTCATTTTGATCTTTTAAAATGACATGTGTTTTCATTAAGTCCCCACCCCCATTGTAGGCACAGCTGCTGGCATCTGGGCACCATCTAAAATGGGGTAAGGAAAAAAAGGTAGTGCTTATTGGCTATTGACATATTTCTTTCTCAGAAGTAAGGCTGTAACTCTCATCGCTTAAATGCCTACAATTTACACCCATGGCTTCAAAGAGCTCACACTAGCAGATCAAACAGGGCTACGTGTATACCAATGTTAACAGAAGTCAAGTGAGCTAACTGTCACCAAAGAAATGAGATCTAAGTATTGCGAGGATGTAATTAAAAGAAGGTGCAACTCTGTATAACTATAGGGACTCAGAATGGCTTAGCAGAGGTGACAGAGACCACAGTGGAGGATGGAGAAGGAACACAGTGGGCAAGAAAGGAAAATTAGGCAGGAGCAGGCATTAGCTGAAGATGCAGAAGACACTGGCAGACAGTCTTAAAAGCCCTGCTCTGCACTGTCTTCTAGCCAGAGATTCTCTGAGTGCATCCTGTTAGATTCGTGTTGTGGTACTAGCTGTCAAACCCTCTACCTGCTGAATCTTCCCGCCTGGAAACTCTGAGTTCAGCAGATCTGAGTACAGCTATCGTGTCAGGGAAAGTGGCAGGACAAGACTGGGCTACTGAGTGTCTTAGTGAGACGTGGCAAATCCCCACCATGCATGGTAATGCAGACAAAGCAGCTTAGGCCCAGGTAAGTGGTGCAGCAGCCAAGTGTGAGCCATAGGCAACTCCTGAGACGCGTGCACAAATGGGAATGTAGGACCAGCATCATGCACTATGAAAGCCTTGCTTCTTCATGGGGCATACATATGGTTTGCCTCCATTTGGGGTTTGTATCATACTTTTGGGTGTGTGTCATGCTTTATATGCTGTTGAGAACTAAAACAATTCTAAATTAGCCTTTGAAAGCTTTAGACACTGCTGGTTTCAAAGACTATTGTGTCTTGAATTTGACTACATTTCTGATTTGTACTTTCCATTAGCTATGTTGACTTTGTACTGTGGCCTGTGGATTATTTGGAGTGCATGCTGGAATGTGGAACAGGGAGATATATTATCCTACATCTAGTAGTTTTCCATCAGCTTAATGACTGATAGATACAGACGTGAAAGACAAGGGAGGCGACAAGAATGTGGCCAATTCTGACATAACCAGGGGAGGGAGGAAGGTTTGTGGACGATGAGGGCGAGGGCTCAACTTCACTACAGTCTGAAGGGCTCTCTAGCAACCCAGCTGAAAATGTACATCACTAGTAAGGAATCATATACTTCAGAAGAGAGGGCACTTTGAAGTCAAGAATTGATACTCACCAGCAGTCGGTGGAATAAGGCCTGGAGATAAATGGTATTGTCTGGTGGAAGATTGCAAGATACAAAAGGAAGCCAAGGATTTCAAAGAGAACACCAAGGCTGAGGATTAAAGGCAAAGGGGTAAAGTGCTTCAGTAGCCAAGGAGAGAGAGAGACACTGGAGAGCTGTGAAGTAGTTACCCATGTGGTGTGGCCCAAGGGTCTTGGCAAAGGCCTTCGGGGTAAACATTCATCATGGTAGGATCCAAGCTGCCATTGTCCTTTCTGAGGGACTGTCAGGGTGCAAGCTGCCTGTGTTTGAACTGCCTAACACCCCAGTCTCCCTCCATTCTCTCTCCCTCTTAGACAACCCCCCTCCTTTCCTCCAGCCTGAAAGGCTTTCAACTGTCTGCTGAGAGGCAGGAAGCTGCAGTAGCATCATCATCTTCTCCCTGTGGCATCCAGGAAATATCTTGTTCAGTTCCCAGGCTCTGCTTCCTTCAACACACACATCTTTTATTCTTACCACAGTTTCTAACTTCAAACAAAAGTCTTTCTTCCCCCCCACCCCCCATTTCTGCTTGGTTCTTTGAAGTTGAAGTCTATCTATCCTTCACTTAAAAGGACGGCCAGCTTCAGAGGTTAGGGAGCCATGGACAAGAAGAGGTTGTCAGAACAGAGAGAGCACATCGGACAATTTCAAAACCAGTGTTCTCCCATGTATGGAAATATGAGTGTTGAGGTTCCATTTAGGACCCAAAGCTACCAGAGTGGATGTCTATAGAATATTCCAATGGCTACCTTATTTTTAAGTACGACCAGTAAATAACACTTTCATCTAAATCCAGGTCCAAAGATAGGAAAGAATATGAAGGGTTTGTGTTCTGTCTTCTTTGGAGAAGCTTCATTGCAAGAGAAAAGAGACACTGTGAGATGAAAGAGAAGTTGATACTGTGTGTGCACATGCATGCATGCTTGAATGCATATGTGGATGCATGCATGTGTGAGTATATATGTGCATACATATGAAAAGCCTTGACCCTGTTTTGTAAAAGAAGAAGAGATAAAAATATAGAAGGTCATTCATCCTCAGGGCTCTGAGTGTCTGCTGGGATGGAACTGGATGTTGGCTGGGGCCGGTGCCTGAACTACTTGCACTTAGCAGCACTGAGAGATGCTAAGGATGTGGTCGAGAATGCAGCATATTTGCCAATGAAGTCTTTGTTTTAGAAGTGTCACGTGGCTGCCTGGATCCAGAGAGTTCTAAGGGTCCTGGAAGCCATATTGTTCAGAGTTAATGATGCTGGTTGGAGGGGAGCAAGCCCAGGGTTGGGGTCAGATGATCCAGAATTATATTCTTGCTATTTCCCCATAGAGTGACTTTTAGCAAGCCAGAGACTGTCTTTAAACTTTGACTTCTTAAGGCATGTGATAGAAGAAACACACTGGATGGTTTGTAAGGGCTTTTAGCCATAGGTTTGTCTATGAATCCACAGCAAGGAAGGTGGGGGATGAGGGGATTAAGCAGAAAGATCTTCATTGTGGCAGTGTGCAACTCCACAGACCTGGAAGAAGGCTTTGTCTGAAGATAAGAGCACCCAGTGATGGAGCATGAAGGTTCCTCATTAGGAATCTAACATTTTTGAGTCACAGAAAATCAACATCAATAGGGAAGGGGAAGAAAAAAGAAAGGAGGATCTACAGTTCATGTAACTGAAAAAAAAAAAAAAAAAAAAGCATGACCAAACCCAGTAGGTTTGTTTTCTTACCAGAGCACAGCCCTGGATGTGACACCAGCCCCAGCCCTTAACCTTCCATTCCACTCTTCTAACAGAATGATAAACTGGTAACCTCAATGTGTAAGGTGGAGTACAGAGTGTGACCTGTTCCTCCCTCCCTTGGCTACAGTGTGTGGTCTCCCCAAGTTCTCCCGGAAGCAGATCTCCAGGATCTTCAATGGACACCCAGCCCAGAAGGGTACCACTCCATGGATTGCCATGCTGTCACACCTGAACGGGCAACCCTTCTGTGGGGGTAGCCTTTTAGGTAAGGAGAAAGTGCAGGGGTGAAAGACTCAGGGCTGGGAACACTATGGAAGCTAAGGACCAACCTTCCCTTGAAAACTGGCTAAATCTTTGTTGAGAATCCCTGCCCCACAAAGACAGTGTGGACAAGGGAGGCTGCAGATGGAATCAGGGCAGGCATACTCCCGTTCAAATTCCTTGAGCTGTGGAGCATTTCCTGGTTCTGGTCAGTCTTCTGACAGACTGTTGAAAGTGGGTTACAAGTCAAGGCACATACATGTGACACAGAGCCAGGATGTGCCAGAGCTGCCAGATCAGGGAGGACCAGACAATGCTCCCACTCCCACTCCCAATCACCACCATCACCACCACGAGTAGCAGCCTTGAAAAATCAGAGGAAATGGGCTTTAAAGGGTCTTTAATGTGTACTTGAGAATTCAGATCAGATCCTGGAAAAAGAAGCAGGTTTCTAGGCACACTCTGACCAGTTCAGTGGGGATCGGGGCACAGGACAAGACCAAGAAAGAGAAGGGAAAAGCAGATAATCAGAGAACACTAGTGATAGACTGAAACAAAAGGAGCAGCGGACATGGGACCTAGAACGTGAGGGAGAGAACTGAAGACAGAATGAGACAGAAATAAAGGTGACAAATGACAAGGAAAAGAGAGACTGGTGGGCCCTGAGATACCCAAGGGAGAGGAAAGAAAAAAAAAAGGAGGGCAGAACTCCATTGAAGGAAGAAAAGGCAGAGAGATGGAAAGGAAGAGTCATGGGTGGTAGAAGGATGGGAGACCATTTGTCATGTTCCCAGCTTTGTTAGAAGGAGTGAAAAATGGACTTCAGCCATTGCTTTAAGACTTTGATGTTGCTTTTTAAACATTGACTTTTTATGTCAATAATGTTCATCCAGTGTTGGAACTGATTGCGTGTTTGTGTTTGAAAGCTGAAATTCACTTGACCATTGACCCAGCTAAAAGCTCCTTCACACTTTGCCCTCCCCATAGCTCTGCAGATCTGTACTCTCTGCTGCTGCTATTCTTTGTGACAGAGGTGGGGTGGATAGGAGAGAGCAGAGAGACCAGGAGAGTTCTAATAAACTGAAGAAGAGGCAGAACACTGTCTGTGTCCACACTGAGGGGTAGGGAGCTGGCAGAGTTCAAAGGTGAAGTTAATCTCTGGGCAAGCCAGACCATACACGGAGACTCATCCAGAAAGCCCTGCTCTGAAGCAGGATTTCCTAACCTGGGTACCTCAGCCCACCTTACCAATTGCTCCAATAATCCCTAGCCATGGGCAGGTTCAGGACGTGCCTGGGGGAAGAAAATGTTCTGGGCTGAGATTTTTCCAGAACATTTGACCCCTTCTGAGAGGGACAAGTAGGTTCTGGGAACTGCTCCAGAAACACCCTCAGCCTTCAACTCTGAACTATAGCCTAGACCACTGATACCCACTCCCCAGCCCAGCCCAGCCCTGTCTACAATGTTTTTTTCCTGCTTGGCTCCCACTGGATGTGGCCAGGCCTCAGCTATTGCTGTTAGCTCTACTGAAAGAAGGCTAAAAGCTTGACTCTCCATTAGTCAACATCAAGAACATATTCATCCAGGGCAAGATGACAGCCAAGAAGTACACTAGGATACTAATCAAAAGACACTAGCTTACTGTCACTCCAGCCACACCATAGTTCTGAAGGCCCGTAGTTATAATGCCTTGGAGTGGCTCTGAACAGTGGTCCTCAGCTGTGACAGCAGTCAAGTTACCAGAGGATCTTTCCTATGCCTGCGCTGCATATGGCCTGGATGCAGGTCACAATGCTGATAGCTTTCCTTCTTCTCTAGATGACTCCAATGTGTAGTCACCCAGCTGGCTGCTAACCATAGTTCTCAGTACTTGTCAAGTTGTCCTGTGCATAGGAACTACTTGAGGGCTCTTGCTAGTAGTTCATTTCTAGGTAACCTCTAGGTGCCCCTAATACTGATATCAGGGCCACACCCAAGCAAGCAAAGCTGGGGATGATGGCAGTCCTCGCCAGATTTTTTTTATTAATTGATTATTTTGTTTATTTACATTTCAGATGTTGTCCTCCTTCCCAGCCTCCCCTCTGCAAACCCCCCATTCCAATCTCCCCTCCTGTTTGCCTCTAAGAGAGTGCTCCCCCACCCACCCACTCCCACCTCACCCCTTTAGCATCCCCCTAGACAGGGGTAAAAAAGCCTCCCAGGACAAAGGGCCTCCCCTCCAATTGATGCCATATAGGGCAATCCTCTGCTACATATGCAGCTGGAGCCATGAACCCATCCATGTGTACTCTTTATTTGGTTTAGTTCCAGAGATCTCTGGGGGGGTCTGGTTAGTTGATATTGTTGTTCTTCCTATGGGTTTGCAATACCTTCAGTCCTTCCTCTAACTCTTCTATTGGGATCCCTGGGCTCAGTCCAAAGGTTGGCTGTGAGTACCTGTATCTGTCTTAGACATATGCCGGTGGAGCCTCTTAGAAGATAGCCATACTAGGCACCTGTCTGAGAGCACTTCTTGGATCACCAATAGTGTCAGGGTTTGATGTTTACAGATGGGATAGATCCAAGATGGAACTATCTCTGGATGGTTTTTCCTTCAGTCTATGTTTAATTTTTTTGTCCATGTGTTTCCTTTAAACAGGAGCAATTCTGGGTTAAAAAATTTTGAGATGGGTGGGTGGCCCTGTCCCTCAACTGGGGGTTATGACTATCGACTGGAGGTGATCTCTTCAGGTTCTATCTTGCCCATTGTTGGGTTTTTCAACTAATGTCATCCCTGTTGGGTCCTGGGAAACTGTTGAGGCTTGTGTCTGATTATACGGTTGATTTTGGAGATGGTACCATGAGGTGCTGGGAAGAAGGTATATTCTTTTGTTTTAGGGTGAAATGTTCTGTATCAAATTCATTTGGTTCATAACTTCTATTAGTTTCATTATGTTTCTGCTTAGTTTCTGTGATCTGTCCTTTGGTGACTGTGAAGTGCTGAACTTACCCAGTATTATTGTGTGAGGTTCAATGAGTGTTTTGAGCTTTAGTAACATTAGTAACATTTAGTAACATTTCTTTTACAAATGTGGGTTGCATTTGGAGCATAGATGTTCAGAATTGAGAGCTCATCTTTGTGGATTTTTCCTTTGATAAGTATGATGTGTCCTTCCTCATCTCTTTTGATAACTTTTGGTTGGAAGTCTATTTTATTGGATATTAGAATGGCTACTCTAGCTTGTTTCTTGGGACCATTTGCTTGGAAAAGTTTTTTCAGCCTTTTACTCCGAGATAGTGTCTTTCTTTGTCACTGAGGTGTGTTTTCTGTGTGCAACAAAATGCTGGGTCCTGTTTATGTGTCCAGTCTGCTAGCCTATGTCTTTTTATTAGAGAATTGAGTCCATTGATGTTGAGAGATATTAAAAACCAATGATTATTGCTTCCTATTATCTTTGTTGTTAGAGGTAGAATTATGTTTGTGTGGTTTTCTTCTTTTTGGGTTTATTATGAGAAGATTAATTCCTTGGTTTTTCTTGGGTGTAGTTTTCTTCCTTGTGTTGGAGTTTCCCTTCTATTATCCTCTGTAGGGCTGGCTTAATGGAAAATATTGCTTAAATTTGGCTTTGTCAGGCGGGCAGTGGTGGCACACGCCTTTAATCCCAGCACTTGGGAGGCAGAGGCAGGCAGATTTCTGAGTTTGAGGCCAGCCTGGCTGAGGCCAGCCAGGGCTACACAGAGAAACCCTGTCTCGAAAAACAAAACAAAACAAAAAAATTGGCTTTGTCATAGAATATCATGGTTTCTCCATCTATGGTAATTGAGAGTTTTGCTGGGTATAGTAGCCTAGGCTGGCATTTGTGTTCACTTAAGGTCTGTATGAAATCTGCCCAAGATCTTCTGGCTTTTAGGGTCTCTGTTGAGAGGTCTGGTGTAATTCTGATAGCTCTGCCTTTATATGTTACTTAACCTTTTTCCTTTACCACTTTAAATATTCTTTCTTTGTATTTCTTTTACAAATATGTGTTGCATTTGGAGTGTTGATGTTTTGATTATTATGTGACAGGAGGAATTTCTTTTCTGGTCCAACCTATTTGGCATTCTGTAGAATTCTTGTACATTTATGGGCATCTCTTTCCTTAGTTTAGGAAAGGTTTTTTTGTATGATTTTGTTGAAGATGTTTACTGGCCCTTTGAACTGGGAATCTTCCCTCTCTTCTATACCTATTATTTTTAGGTTTGGTCTTTTCCCTGTGTCCTGAATTTCCTGGATGGTTTAGGTTAGGAGCTTTTTGCACTTTGTATTTTCTTTGACTGTTTTGTCAATATCTTCTATGGTATCTTCTATGCCTGATATTCTCTCTTCTATTTCTTGTATTCTGTTGGTGATGCTTGCATCTGTGACTCCTGATCTCTTTCCTAGATTTTCCATCACCAGCATTGTCTCCCTTTGTGATTTCTTTATTGTTTCTATTTCCATTTTTAGATCCTGGACAGTTTTGTTCAATTCCTTTACCTGTTTGATTGTGTTTTCCTATATTTCTTTAAGGGCTTTATGTGTTTCCTCTTTAAGGGCTTCTACCTGTTAACCTGTGTTCTCCTGTATTTCTTTAAGGGAGTTAATTATGTCCTTCTTAAGGTCCTCTATTGTCATCATGAGATAGGATTTTAGATCAGAATCTTGTTTTTCAGGTATGTTAAGGTATCCAGGGCTTGCTGTGGTGGGAGAGCTGGGTTCTGATGCTACCATGTGGCATTGGTTTCTGTTGCTTGTGTTCTTGCAATTGCCTCTTGCCATCTGGTTACCTCTGGTATTAACTGGCCTTGCTGTCTCTGACTAGAGCCTGTCCCTCGTGTAAGCATGGTTATGTTGGGCCTCCTTGGGTCAGATTCTCTATGAGTCGGTCGGGGAGAGGGCCTGGAGCATCTGATCTGTGAGCCTGGCTGTGGCCAACCTCCTGGGAGTCAAGCTGACTGTGGGTGTGGGCAGGGTAGTGGGTGCTGAAGCAAACAATCCATTCCTGGGCAAAGTTGCAGACCAGAAGGAAGATATGTCTCCAGCAGGGTGGGAGGTCCTATGTCCTCTGGGCTCTGGGGGTTGAGTGGGGAGGTCCCAGTTAGACTAGGAATTGGGGTAGGGGTTAGGGGTAGAATTCACCTGTGAACCTGGTGGAGTCAGAACTCCTGGGGCTCAAGCTATCTCTGAGTGTGGGCAGGGTCGGGGTGTGGAGCCCATGATCTGCTCCCAGCCACAGTTATGAACCACCCTCACCATATTTTTGAGGACCCACTTAGAGCTAGCTGATACTCACCCATGCCATGGGCCTTAAGAAAGCTCAGAAAACCTCTTTGAAATGTCTAGTCCTGGCCTAGATTGAAATGGGAAGCTAGAATCCCAGACTCAACTTTTCATCTTCAAATAGGATCATGTGAGTGTCTGGCTTGTGGCCATGAACACAACGTAGGTGGGTTTGGATGCTTGCAGGGTCTTCTTGGACGGTGCTCTTGAGTGGCAGTAAGGACCTTAGCTTGACTCAATGGGAGGCAAGATGGGACAGTGCAGGCCATAGGATGTGTGTGCTCGATTCTTCAGGTTCCGACTGGGTTTTGACGGCTGCTCACTGCCTCCACCATCCACTTGATCCAGAAGAGCCAACTCTACACAACTCATTCTTGCTCAGCCCTTCTGATTTCAAAGTTATCATGGGTAAGTCCAGGCCAAGGCTTCTAAAGCCAGCTGTGGTTCTCTGAACAGGGTTCCACTGTCACAATTTTCAAGACTCTCCTTTATAAAATAAAGACCACTTGCTGGCTCAATTCAGTTTAATGTTCTGCCAAGTTTCAATTAAGAACTAATGCTACACAGCAGCAGCCTGTAAACTTTATAAGGAGAGCAGAGGCTGTTGCAAAAGGGAAGCAGGGATTTTTGAGTCATGGGGGGTTTGTAGGGAAATGTAGTGGTGAATTAAACTGCTTTGGCTCTCAACTGGTCATTCACATGGTGCACCCACCCAAGAGCTCTCTAGATTGGTGAATGGGAGACACACATGCCAGCACACACAATTTTGATATACCTTGACTAGCTCAGTGGCTGGGCATTTCTAATCCTCCCTGTGGCTAGCATACATTCTCCCCTCCAACTTTCCTGAGTCAACTTGCTAAATCAACATTTCATCTCTGTTATAAGAGGCTCCTTTGGCCTCTTATATGACTGGTAGCATTCTTTATTATAGCTCTTAAATCTGATCCCTCTCCCTCGGAGTCATGGCAGTTCTCTTCCTCTCCTCCCTCAGTTCCTTGCCGTCACAATGTAAAAGTCCTTCCTCTTTCATCCTGCCCAGTCATTGGCCGTTGGCAACTTTGTTTCCCAATCAGTGCCAACTGGGGCCAGGCATCCTTTAGTGTCTGAACAGATTCCCATGTGACTCTGGTTGCTGAGTTAAGACAAAGCATTAGAACCAATCCCCAACAGGGAAATATCTTTTTAATGTACATCAAGATCTTTAGTAATTAAAACTTTGTTTTTAGAAATTCTTCTTTTGTGACCTAACTTGCATCACAAATTAGTCTCAGAGGACTAGAAAGATGGCTCAGCAGATAACACCTGCCCTTGCAGGGTACCAGAGCTCTTTTTCCATGTCGGCAGCTTACAACCCTAGCAATCCCAGCTTCAGAACACCTGGCACCCTCTTCTGACCCCCACAGGTACCCATGTGCATGGGAATATCACACATGTATACACACACACACTCACACACACACCCTAAAATTTAAAAAAAAAAAATCATTTTTAAAAGATCTTTAGCATCAGGGATAAATAGCTCAGATGTATTTTCAGTACTTTTTTATTTATTTATTATTCTATTTTAAAATTAACTTACAAAGTAATGTTTATATATATACATATAAACATTATATGTACATATATATACATATATTTCATTTTGGTTGATTCTTGCCCTTTACCCTGCTCACTTTTATCTCCCTGACCTCCTTCCCATCATTTTGTTTTTACTCCAAATATTCCTCTATTCTACTTTGCTCTATTGTCTCCCCTACCCCAACCCCCTTAGAGACTTTTGTCTGGTCACATGTGTCCCATTCTAATTTCCAGGTCTTTGCTCATATATTCTTCTGTCTACACATACATATGTAATAGTCCAAGGCTAAGATACACATGTGAGAGAGAATATACAGTAGCTGTCTTTCTCAGCCTGGGTTATCACATAGGGAAAATCTCTAACTGAAGGAACCAAGGGGCTTCATTAATCAATCAACGTATGACCCAGACAATAAAGGGTGGTTGTTGTCAATTAGACACTCTGGTTGATAATAGTGTCAGAGATGGAACCATGAGCATATGAGGGGTGTGGAAGGTAGGAAAGGATGACTGAGAGGGTGGTAGCAGACAGAAGGAGTTAAGGCTGGATGAGGTACTAGATGGGGCTGACAGAGAGCAAGCATCCACTGCACTCCTGCCTCACACACCTTCCATGGCCCAGGAAAGCACTGGAGACGCCGCTCAGACGAAGACGAACAGCACCTGCATGTAAAGCGCATCATGCTCCACCCGCTGTATGACCCCAGCACATTTGAGAACGACCTTGGTCTGGTGGAACTGTCAGAGAGCCCGAGGCTGAACGACTTTGTGATGCCTGTCTGTCTACCTGAGCAGCCTTCCCCTGAAGGTACCTGTCTTAGTCAGGGTTACTATTGCTGTGGTGAAAAACCATGACCAAAAGCAACCTGGGGAGGAGAGGGTTTATTTGGCATGCACTTCCATATTACTGGTCTTCACTGACGGAAGTCAGGGCAGGAACTCTAGCAGGGCAGGAACCTGGAGGCAGGTAGCTTGATGCAGAGGCTAAGAAGGAGTGCTACTTACTGGCTTGCTCCTCATGGCTTGCTCAGCCTGCTTTCTTATAGACCCCAGGAACCAGGCAGGGATGACACCACCCACAATGGGCTGGGCCCTTCCCCATCAATCCCTAATTAAGAATATGCCCTACAGGGTTGCCCATAGCTCAATCTTATAGAGGATATTTCTCAAGTGAGATTCCCCTCTGGTAACTCTAGCTTCTATCAGGTTGGCATAAAGACTAGCCAGCACAGTGCCTCTCCCCTGAGCACATCTGTACTGCAGCTGCAGTAGCAACAAGGTGATCTGCTCCAGAGTTGCTAAGGCTGTGGTAAGGTACCTTCTTTCACAGAGTGTGTGTGTGTGTGTGTGTGTGTGTGTGTGTGTGTGTGTGTGTGTGATTTCCCACTGCTTCCCTACAACAACAAAGTTGGAACTAATTCCATGGTGACGTAAGTTGTATTAGGCACAAGGTAAACAGGTGTATGTGTCCTTCATATAGGAACACAAAACCAGCCTAGTGACTATAATAGAGGAGTTAGCATCAAGTATTGGTGAGCTAAATAAGTAAAGGGGAAATTCTGAGAAAGGAGAGATGTGCCCGCAGGAAGAAATTTTTGTAGGTAGCGTGGGGGAGGGTAAGTAGGAGGCTGAAGTTAGGGAGTCTAGAAGAGAGTAGAAAGTGTCTCCCTTTTCTGAGAACCCTTTTAGTCAAGAAAACCTGCTATTTTATGCTGTCACCCCCAGCATGTCGAAGTAGCACACAGAGAGAGGCATGGCTGGAGGTGGCTCAGGCTAGCAACAGAGCTCTGCAATAGCATGCTTGCCTTGTATGCTCTGGGCTCAAGCTTCAAGCCCTAGTACAACACACCCAATAAATGGTGGCAGGACAAGCTGCAGCTAAGGGACAGTAGTTGATCAGCAGCACGGTTCCAATCACAGCACTGGCTTTTGGGTGAGTCATTCTGAGGGTTGCCACCGGCCTCCGTAAGTTTAAGTCCTTCACCTCTAAACTGGACACAAAACCCCATCAGGCTGCCTGTGTTATTAAAATGAAATACCATAATCAGAACATGTCCAACTAAGGGCAGGAGGCCAACCCACACCAGCTGGCTTCCTTTTCCTTGGAATTCAGTGTGTCATATCCTCACTAATTTCCTGAGGATTAAAGATGTCAAAAAAAAAAAAAAAAAGCCAGAATCTGAGAAGAGAAGTGCTTAAGAGAAGTGAGCTGGCAGGAAATGTGTAGAAGCACTGTGTACCTCACATGTACCAGCTCCTGGCCCTCACACTCCCCAGAAGCCTTGGAGAACATTTTTGGAGTGGCCATAGATTACTGCACCTCTCAACTCGAGCTGGAAAAACTTGTTTCTTCAGAAGATAAAGATTAACCCAAAGACCCCACAACTGGTCAAGTTGCAGAGAATAAGAGGCTGTGGGATGTTCGGGCCTAAATGAGACATCTTCGTCATACCCCTCCTCCCAGGGTTCAGGGATCACTGTGGAAAAGACGGGCAGAAAGAATGTCTGAGCCAGAAGTGATGGATGCCTACAGGGAGGCTCTCTTCTGGACATAACAGGGCAGCTGCGCACATGGCAACCTAGCAGTTGTGATAGTATGCATAAGACCTTTGCAAACCCAAGCCAGACAAAATCCCATCATGGGGAGGGGAGGTAGGCACAAAGTCTCACCCTAACTGAAGAGATATTAGAAATTGACAGCTTTTGCGAAAGGGAGAGTCAGTTTAATTTAAGGGTGTGGCCTCTGGACGGTCAGCCACACTCCAGTATAAGGCTACATGCCCAAGAGTAACATAGACTAAACAGATTGGATTTGTATGGTTTAAGAAAGGAAGGAAGAAAAAAAAGAAAGAAAGAAAGAAAGAGGAAGGAAGGAAGGAAGGAAAAGGAAAGGAAAAGAAATAAAAGAGAAAAGAGAAGTCACAAAGTTGGGAGGGCAGGGAAGGAGGTGGATAGATCTAGGAGAAGTTAGGGGGTAGATGAATATGATCAAAATACATTGTAAAAATTATAAAAAAAAATAACTAATAAATGCAAAAAGAAAAGAAAAGAAAAGAGAGAGAGAGAAAGCAAAAGGAAGAAGGAAGGAATAAAGGAAGGAAGGAAGGAAGGAAGAAAGGAAGGAAGGAAAAGGCCGAGGCATAACATGTCTTAGGACCAAGTGTGGAAGTACAGTTGAGAGTCTCAGAATTTGAATGTAGTATTGTTTTCTGTATCCAAGGCTCCTTATTAAATAAGAATGCAATGACTTTCTCTACCCTTACCCAGTTCCACATTGTCCCCACATCTGAGATTTCATAAATTTATAGGGCGCCATGGCTAGTTTTAGGGATTACCAAGTCCTGCCTCGGATTTCACGGATGTGGAGTCTGAGGCTTAAATCGAGGCAAGGGGAGCAAATGTAGGCTGATCTGTTGCTGACTATGCTGGGCTTCATGCCTATTCATAGTCAATGACCAAGCACCTCCTTCCTACACCCTAACACTACTGTAGACATGAGGAACCGGATGTGTGAAATCACAGCTCTCACACAGCCTCAACACCTTGCCAGCTGCCAGGAGGGTGAGGTAGATGAACAAAGAGACCAGGTAACCCATCACAGGAGAAATGCCCTCCACCTCCGCAGTTTTCCCACCTTCTTCCTCATTGCCTCTTGCCTTTCTCTGAGGTAGCAGATTCAGCCCTTTGTCCTCCAGCAGAGGGTGATGCAGTTGGCAGGACAATCTTCAGCACACTCCCCTCAGCCTCTCTCCTCACACTGTCTCCAACAGGAACCATGGTCATCGTCAGCGGCTGGGGGAAGCAGTTCTTACAGAGGTTTCCGGAGAACCTGATGGAGGTGGGGGTCTAAATTATATCCTACAAGCAATCATTCCCTGGCCATGCATTGGGCCTCGTGCTGTACACTGCCTGCTCTGGGATTTTGGAGGCTCGGAGGAAGGAAACAATAAAAGACAGGGGCCAGACTCAACTCCAAAATTTAATGGGACTCAAAGTCCCAGAAAGTTTGATATGTTTGTTTAACTGGTCACAGGCTGCAGTCTCTAAATACCACTCTATGTGTCTGGCAGCTTGTAGAAACCTCAGAATACAGAAATTCTCCCAGAACACAGCAAGTGTGGGTACCTAGCAGGCTCATGATTCATCTATACACCAGGAAGACTGCATACCAAATTAGCAAGAACAGGCCAGGCTCCAAGAAGCACAGTCCTTTCAAAAGTGAACTTGACCACCGCACTTGAAAGCCACACCCTTATGACTTTAGAAATGAATCCTGAACTTGACCTAAGGAGCCATAGCTCTAAGTCTGGGGCCCAAGCAAGTTCCTTAGCCCCTGAAAGAGTCATTTTACCCTTCTAGGTGAAGGGGATTAGAGATAGAATCAAACTTACTAATTTTCCTCTAATAACTGGCTGGCTCTTACATTCCTGGGTTCTATTATGGGCCTGGGTTCTAAATTCTTCACCATATTTAAATCCTTGAACATATGTTATTTTCATCACAGTTTAAAATTTTGAATGTGTAGCAATCATCCATTGTTTCATCCATGAACTTCCAAGTGGTTACTTGCTGTCTCCTGTGAAATAGGTATAAGGTTTTCCAAGGAAAGGGGGTGGAGGGGGTGGACAAAAGGAGTTATCTAGCTCCTGGGCTCCTTATGTTTATAGTCACGTGGGGTAGACAGGAAGTAGTTATGGTACAATGAAGGTGATGAAGAGGTGCAAGGTGCTCTGGGATATACAAGGGA
Organism: Mastomys coucha; assembly: GCF_008632895.1. NCBI lineage: Eukaryota > Metazoa > Chordata > Mammalia > Rodentia > Muridae > Mastomys > Mastomys coucha. The sequence continues at coordinate 21,190,624 of NW_022196894.1, read as the reverse complement.
GATCTGACATTATCTTGAAGGCTCAAGATGGCTTCCCAAAGGATGATATTCGGATGATGAATAGTAGTCAGTCAGGGACTCCAGCACATGCTGACAGCTTGTCCTAATGGCATGGCTTCCTGTCCCCACTTTCCCAGGAGGGGTAGCCCAAGGAGAACCTTCATGGTCTATAGTTTCCTTGTAACAAGAACCAACAGAGGGTATGTGTCTGGGGCACGTGTTCTGTTCAGTTCTTGTAGTGAGGGAAAGTAATAAGTGAGAGTTAGCTATAGAGCCAGTACGGTAGGGCTGTCAAAGTACCCAGCATCTGCGGAATGGACAGAAGAGACAGCTGTAAAAGACACTGGTTCCTCTTTCAGAGGACCCAGGTTCAATTCCCATTTGGCTCACAGCTGTCTGTAAATCCAGTTCCAGAGAATCTAATGTCCTCTTCTGTCCTCTACAGGTACCAGATATTCATGTGGCACACAAACATACATGCAGGCAAACCACATATGTTTTAAAGAAAGATACCATTCTTACTTTTCAAAAATACCTAGAATACAGTACTTAACATCTATCTATACACTGTCAAAGCACTTGATCATTCATTTCCTTTGAGAAACCATGAGGTCCATCTTTAAGATAAGTTATGGGGGTCTCAGTGGTCTAAGAAAGATCTCTCTTTCTTAAAGTCAAATGCACCAGCTTCCAGAGCAGAGATGGAGGAAGCATATACAAACTGACATGGTTTTTCTATACGTTGTCATATTTGAAGTTGGTATGTGCTAGGCAAGTATTGTCTCCATAGTACAGACAAGATAAGTGAATCTCAAACAAGCTAAGCTGCTTGACCAGGGTCTGTAGCTACAGCAAGTCTGTAGCAGAAGCTATAGCAGAAAATGAATCTCCAATTCTCCATTCAGCCGTGCCTTTACCTGTACCACACGGCAGTTCCTGAAACCAAGTGTAAGGTAGCTGGAGGCCCTCTCGGAGCTCTCAGAACAGCAAGGGCTCCTCAGCCAGGTGTGAGAACCAACCGCAGCTTTGTGTTCCAGATTGAAATCCCAATCGTAAACTACGACACCTGCCAGGAGGCCTACACCCCATCAAGGAGGAAAGTGACCAAAGACATGATCTGTGCTGGAGAAAAGGAAGGTAAGACAAGAACCCAACAGCCAAACAGCACTGTGAACCTGGAGTGGGCACAGACAGAGGGAATGAGAGTGGGAGAACAGAGATGAGGGGAGGAAGAGGGAGAGTGAGAGGTGAGGGGTGGGAGAGGGGGAAGGAGAGTGAGGGGGAAGAGAAGATTTGGGGGAGTACAAAACTGAACAAGCACTTTCTGGAATCATCTTGCCTGACCTACAGAGCACGAGTTTGAATCCAATGGTCTGCTGCACCCTCCAGTGGTCGATTGTCTGAACTACAAGTCAGACACCGGTTTGTGCTGGGAAAGGGACTTGGTATTTATTTTATCTGTATCTCCCTTTCATCTAGGGGGCAAAGATGCCTGTGCTGGGGACTCTGGAGGCCCTATGGTGACCAAAGATGCAGAGAGAGACCAATGGTACCTTGTGGGCGTGGTGTCCTGGGGTGAAGATTGTGGGAAGAAAGATCGCTATGGAGTTTATTCTTACATCTATCCCAACAAGGATTGGATCCAGAGGGTCACTGGGGTGTGGAACTGAGTTTGAATCCCAGCCCGACACCTACTGTATGGTCAGTCACCAGTAGAAGATCAGCGAATGCAAGCAAACTTTCCTCCCTGGTCCTCAGTCTTCACTGCTCACTCCAGGGTGATACTGGGATTCATTGAGCCCCCTTTTCCCGGTCTTTATAGAGGCAGAGTAGCAGAGCCGGTTGGGCTGGATCCAGCTCCATCACTTAAGATTTTTGTAATGACGGACAGCTGACTGCCTCTTGGAGCCTGTTCTTCAACCATGAGAAGCAAGCACCAGACCTTAGCTACCTCACACAAGCATGCTGAGGAGAAAGTTAATATACACATAGTACTTAGCCTGGTGTTTGACCTAAACTATGTGTTCTGAAAATGTGACTTAGCAAAAGATATCTGTGCCCACGAGGCGGGTAGAGGTCCCTTATAAACTCTTGGTAGGATCTCAGGGATGATTAATGGCACCCCTCCACCCGCCCTCAGCCATTGCTTTAATCTGTCCCCTAGAGTCTAAGCTTCTTCACCAAATACTAACCTCCCAAGCCCAGCCCCAATCCCCATAAAAATATAAAAGAAATAAAGTTCTTATCCCTATGACATGCCCCCAGTCACACACCCAGCAGTGGCATTTGGAAAGTACCAAACGCTAAGTACCAAATGGTTAGAGAGGCGAGAAGCAGGGACTGGGAGGAAATGGTGAGTTGTGAAGTCACCTCTGCCCCCACCTCTCATGGGACCCTCGCTACAAGTCTTTTCTTCTTGTTTTGAAGGTGCTTGCAAGCACTGACATTCTAGAATCCAAAGGAGTCATGTCCCCTATGATAAGTTACATTCATTCAAAGTAATCCAAAAGGAAAATGTTCATTAGGTTCAAAAGACCAAATTCTCCTGCTGTCCCTAAAATTCCCACAGTAATCCACCATACTCGAGTCCCAAAGGACATAACCAAGGCCAAGTGCAGCCAAAGATCTTCCCCCTTGCTCTAAATAGAGTGGCTTTCCTGAGCCCCATTCCCCCATCTCACCTCTAAGCATGGGCTTCACAAAGCAGGCTCAGCCCTGGGGAAGTGGCTCTCTCTTGCTGTCCTTCTCACTCTCCACATCTTAGCTGAGCTTAGGCTGTCATTTCTCTGATTCCTTCCCCTTTGTCTCCTCCACCTGAGAAGCTTGTCTTTGAAGAAGCTTCTAGAAACCTCATCCCAGACAAGTTTTTTAAACAGAAGCCCAGCCCTGAGTTTCTGTGTATGAGAATTGTTCTTCATAGAAGACTTTGACCCTTGTCCTGCATTGCTGCTGCTAGAGAATCCAGAAGAATCTCTAGTAAATGAGGAAGACGGTGGGGAATGAGGACTTGTGGGCATTAAGCCCAAGGCTGCACACTCAGGGAAAACAATTTACCCCTCTACCTCTCAGAGCATGGCACTCTACTCCTATGCGCTTGACTCTTTATTATGCAAAGAGATGGCCCAAGAATCAGGTACTTCTCCAGCCAGCTGCTACTCTATTTTAGCTCCTTGAATCTGCTTCAAGGCGATGCGCCTGCCATCACCAACACACGTCCTGAGCAGCCTGCTGTCCAGGTCACGAGGACTGCTGCTGCAGTCTGCTGCTGTGAGGAGTGTATGGGTCATGGCTTCCAGATGCTCCTGGTGGGGCTGTGACACGCATGTGACTTCATATGAGGATGACCCCAGGCAAGCCTATTCTAGAGAGACATGGAGATAGAAGAAAGCCCAATGTTCTATGTAATTGGAGGACGGGGAATGCCAAGAACCAGCCTAGAGGGCGATGACCTTCAGAAAGTGAGCATTTCCACAAGCGAGGCCAAGGAAACTCTTCTAGAAGAAGAACGGGAGTCCGCGTCCACTTAGATACCACCAGCTGCTCCCATAGTAATGATATTTCCAGGAAACCAGCATTCAAGCATGAGAATAAACATCTAAACAGGCCTCTCTCCTGTTCTTCATCAGGAACTAAAATAGAGTATTTATCCTTCTCAGAACGCTCAGTGGTTCTGGCTGGGCCTAGTTTAATCCTATTTATCCTCCAGATTGACTTGATCTTTATTTTGAGAAAATAACTAAATGTCCCATGGAATTTGAACCTTGTACCTGTTACACAATGTGGTGGTTTGAATAAGAATGGTTCCCAATGGCTCATCTATTTGAATGCTTGATCACCAGAGAGTATTGCTATTTGAAAGGATTAGGAGGTGTCATCCTGTTGGAGTAGGTGTGGTCTTGTGGAGGAAGTGTGTCACTGGAAGTGGGCTTTGAGGTTTTCAAAAGCCCGAGCCAGGCTCCGGGGCTCTCTCTCTGCTGCCTGTGAATCAAGATGTAGGAGTCTTGGCCACTTCTCCAGCACCATGTCTGCCTGCATGCCACCACGCTCCCTGACAAGATAAAAATGGATAAAACCCCCAAAACTGTAAGCAAGCCCCATTTAAATGGTTTTTTTTTTTTTTTGTAAGAGTTGTGTGGTCACAGTGTCTCTTCACAGCAATAGAACACTAAGACGGAAGTCTAGTTGCTGTTATGATCTGAGAAACCTGATCACCTAAAACTAGAGACACAGAAGATGGTATAGCCATGGAGTCTACCTTGCCTAAGTTCATAACCTAATGCTAACTAACTCACTACCTTCAAATCCAGCCAGTTCCTAAACAACTCTAAAATGTGCTGCCCATAAAAAGGCCTGTCTTCCAGGCAACTTAAATCTACCTCCTGAGAAATTAATTTGTATAATCAAAGATGTGATTTCATACTGTGAGCACTGGTATTAGCAGTGATGATCATGCCTGGGATTCATTAGTCAAAGAAGTTGTTGTTCTTATGGGAAACTACATATTCGTTCCAATAAACATCTGCATTGAGTCAAAAAACTCTGCTTGGCTTGTGTACTTTTTCATGCACTGATGGGTCTGGTAAGTTGTTTACATGTTTCAAAAATGTGTTCTATTCGATTAGGATCAGTGTACCATGAAAAGCGAAAAACTGATGGGAAAGTCGACTTGTAGATTCAAAAGCATGTCTCTGCTTCTATTGATTCATTCTTTCTGAAAAATAAAATAAAATAAAGTAAAATAAAAAAAAAATCACCATTGTCCCTGCAAATTATCAGGATACCATAAAGCCAATGTCTCAGCACAAAAATTGTATTTCTCAGATACCACCCACATCCAGATTAGAAAGGGTTTTTTGTTTTTGTTTTTAAGTTTGTGTGGTCAGTGTCTGTCAACCCTGGCATAGTCAACATTCTGGAATATGTTCCTTCTCTCTGCTATAAGTTAATATATTCTACAAAGGCATGACTTAAAAAGCAAACAAACAAACAAAAAACCTATCACCTCTAAGATGTTTTTCAATCAAGAGGTAGGCAATCCAGAGAGAGAGGAAATCAGGGTTACTCACAACAGAGGCACAGTGAACCTCAATCTAAAATGAGTTTTAAAAATGAGAGACAAGCTCTGAAGCAGCAAATGTTGACTTCAGTCTATTTGTTAAACTGAAAAAAAAATATGCTTGCCTTCTCCTGTTTGAGATTATTAAATCCATGAGTCATCAGAAAAGAAAAACTATTGAGACATTATAAGCTTAGTCCAAATATATAGGTTCTTTTGGAAATAATCATAGATGTGTTTTAGTATACAGTGAGCTCACTGATGCTGAAGCTCTTACATGCACATTCTCTAGTTGAACTCCAACACTGATCCATGGTGAAATTACTCCTCTGATCCCTCATTTTACAGTGAGCCAACTGAAGCACCACAAACTGATTGTGACTAGACCTAGGAGCGACTTACACAGCTACAAACAAACCAAGGCCCCAGATCATGGTGTATCATATAATCCTCCAGTAAACAAGGCCTCTTTGAAGTTGATTCTAGAACTTGGGCATAAAATACACAAGACAAGTGCCTTACAGTGCCAGAAAGTAAGGAAGCATTCAAAAATGTCCTCAATGGTGGGGACATCTCCAAATGGCAAAAACCCAACTGAAAGAACCCCAGTGGACAAAGCTGGAACAATTTGAACCACAAAACAAAATTATATTGAATAATAATCTAAAATATAAAACAAGTAACCACGAGCACATACTTTATTAATAAATTGTTTAATGAGCACATAAACTGTGACAGTAGACAAGCCTGCTGTGAAGAAACTTAAGGGTGAGCAGTACATAATAGTTTTCTTCCAGAAAGCATAGTATGGAGTTGGGTGTAGCTCAGGGGAAGAGCGCTTACCTAACATGCACAAGATATCAGGTCCGATCCCCCACCATACACATGGAAGAAAAAGAACAGTATGGGAAGAGAACATAGTTACTCCACAGTGCAGACAGCAATGGACCCTACCTCAGTCAGGAAATGAAGGTGGGTATCAACAGTAGCACCCAGTGAGACTCAAGAGGGCTCTACATCTCCCCAAAAATTCTGTAACTCACATCAGACAAATTGCCACTGAAGAGTGTTCTGCAAAATATCTGACCAAAGCACCCCCAAACTGTTCAAGTCATCAAAGGGGGGACAGGGATGTTATTCTTAAAATGTCACAGCCAACAGAAGCTTAGAATGGGGTGTATTATGCCCACACACAAGATACTGACCTTCTAAACTCCAGTTCTTCTACATGTGAATTATTTCAAAATATCATCATTACCAATGTGATTAATTAAGACGAGATCATCCTAGAGACAGAACAACTGTTATCCCCACGGGAGAAGAAGACACAAGCACACAGAGGAAAACACTGTGTCGGTAGGTACAGAATCCTGCGGGTACCATTCAGGTGGCCCAGGATTGTCACCAAGACCCCAGAAAACAGGAACAGGTAAGGACAGGGAGCGCCTTGATTTTAGGCCTCTGCCTTCATCACCATACCTTAAAGACCTTTAAAACACTTAGTTTGAGACACTCACGTAGGAGACTTCACAAGCAATTGCATCTTGTGTGGGATCCTGGAGTGTGGGGGTGGGGAAGCAAATGTTAAGGAGATTCAGACAAAGTATGGATTTGATTGTGAGCAATTTAACTGTGCTGGTTCATTTATTCTAGCAAAACCACTGCTCCAAAGGATAGACAGCATGTCAGAAACAGATACTACTCTCTGTGCCATCGTCACAGCCTTTATAAATGAAAACCAACTCTAAAACAGAGTCTTTAAAACTTATATGACCTCTCAGCTAGAAGGTAGAAGAAACAGGACTTAAAAGCAGTTCCTGATAAACTCTGTGGCTTAATCCCTGAGCAGGTACACCAACTTTTGAGAAATGAGGCAACACACAGGAGTCAAAGGGGGAGCTTAAGGACACATAGACTCCCAGGTCCTTCTCCTGTCTGGTGTAAGGCATTGGTGCCTCTTAGAAGATCCTTAGATGATTCTAACATGCATCCAGTCTGAGAATTGCTGTTATCCAAACCATATGACATGCCCCACAACCCCCAGAGAATATGAGAGCTACTATTTTCCAGGCTTCAGCCTTTGACTCCATTTACTCAGCTGATAGGAAATAGAGATGAGGCAAGGTCCCCTGGTGTTCTAGCCTGTGATCCAGAAGGTTCCTGTGTCTCACTAGCAATACTATTGCTTGAGTATTCCTACTGTAGTATTTGCTAAACAGAACTCTTTTACAGTAAGAAACTAAGACAAAGTAAGCACCCCCAGAAACTGGGGAGCAGTGTATTGGGGCACAAGGAGGTGAAAGGACCCTGGGTATCTGAAGGAAGCTGAGTGACATGGTGTCCCTGGGTATCTAGGGGAAGCTGTCCATGAAAAGACAGACTCAGAAGAAAGAACACCACAATGTCTGGGGAGACTGGGGGCTGTAGGGTTTATGAATGGCCCCAGAAGCTTTGGGTTTGGAGGAAGGAAAGACTTGAGCTTTCTGAACCAAGTAGATGTATGATCAGTTCATCCTTCAAACGAGGTGTCAGTGTAGAGAATGAATTCAGATTCAAGATGGCCTCAGAACATCAAGCAAGAGACCTATTGTTCCTCAGCGAAACCAAATCCACAGGAAAGAGAGTTTTGGGCACCTGGAGTGCTGAGAACCAAGGGCCAGCCCTAAAGAAGATGTCTTTAGTTAATCTCATCCTCTGTGAATACTTCACAGAAAATTAGCAAAAGAAGAAACAGAGCAGGGACCAAACCCCAAAAGGAGTGATGCTTTTCCAGGTCTCTGGTCTTTCTCTGCCTACTGGCATCATGCTAGGAAGGATATGTGGGCTACTCTGAGCCTGAGACAAGGAGACAAACGGGGCCTTTGTAGTGCTCTCCTGCATCTGGTATGCATTGGTCTTTTTTCCCAAAGAGATCAAGAAAATGTTATTTGGATGCAAAAACACAGGCTCAATTCCCAGCAATGAGCTTCTGATCACAGGGAAGAAGAGCCAGGACCATTTCAACATCAAGGCAGATCACAAAGGCTCTGAAGGAGTACCCCCTAGAGAAATGGTGGACAAAGCATGTTATGACAATGAGAAGGTGTGTCTAGTCCAAGTGGTGCCCAGGGCATATATGATGAGCGACAAACAGGTCAGAACAGGCAGGGATGCCCTTCCCCCACTGCTTCTGCTAGTCCTGTGCTAGCCCCTACAAAATATGAAGTCTCTGTAGTGTGGATATGGGTAGGATCCCTTGCTCATCACCCTTGGGGTGGCTGGCGTAAGGCCTGAATACTGGAGGTTTCTGAGGATGTCCATGTGGTTCTAATGAACATCATTTAAGAGCCACTGTTCTAGACTACTCTGCCAGAATGTAACCTCTGAAGAATGTGGGAGCCTATTTGTCCCAGACTTATGACTTGGATTGAGGTTACTCAGT
>NW_022196894.1:21145899-21182137 GCF_008632895.1 Mastomys coucha | reverse complement strand
AAACAGAAGAGGTAGCAGGGTAGCATTGTTCAGAGGGGGCAGAATATTTAGGAGGCAGGGCTTAGTGCCTCGGTCAGTGGGGCTATGCCCTCAAAAGGTTGTGTTGATCCATTCACCCCCTTTCCATGTTTCCTGATTTAAGATATTTGTGCTCACTCTAACACACAAGTTCTACCATTGCCAGCCACTCCCTCATGAGACTAGGTCAAAGGAAGTCCCATGCCCTTGAGCTTCTAGAACCTTAAGCAAAATGGGCCTTTGTTTTCTAAGTATCCTGCATCAGATACTTTGTTACAGTAACATGAAGCTAACTGATGCAGAAGTTATGTTCTTCCAGTCTATAGTGATAATCAAGTGCCAATCAGAGCAAGCTCTGGAGTCCTCAGGTTCCATATAGACTCAGCCCAGCTTCAAGGTCTCTGAAGCTGCTGACCCAGTTAGACAATGAGGACTTTTGTCTTCCCTTGGGTTATTTATCACGTGACATTATCTTTCCCAACTCCTACAACCATGTGGCTTATTTAATCCATGTCCATTAAATGCCATACGTGCTTAAGGCCTGCCAATAGGACCCATAACAACTGAATTTGTTCCTTTAAACAACTCCACAACATTTCTGCCTTGGTGTGACCTTGTGTGCTCAATTCCTAATTGGCAGTCTAGGCCTCCCACTAAGTCATTTTTATTTCAGTACATTTTTAAATTATGAAATACTTCAAACACACTGGAAAAAAAAATAGACACAAGTCCATGTCCTGCTCAGATGTGATGAAATAGTGTTCTGTGTGAGGAATCCCAACAGGGTTCCAAGCCAAGCTGTGAGATGGCCCCATGAGGGGAGGTGGCCTGTGCCAGGGCAGAGAGCCCTGGTGCTGACTGTGAAGACCTAGGGCCCAGTCCTAGCTGTTTCTGGGTTCAGACGTTCTATCAGGAATGCTCTCTGCACCTCCATCTTCACAGTCTCCCCCATCTTCTCCACCTCTGTCTGGAGAGCCCCAAGTTCCAGTCCTCAGGGCTCTGACCTATCTCTGTGCCGTCACTGTGTCTCTGGATTTTTAGCATCATCTAAACACAGATGACTCCGATTCTTCCCTAGCTTGCTTTCCCTTCTGATCTACTCCTGATTCCTTGCTGTTTCTCTTTTCTCTTTTCCAGCATAATACTTTTATTGATTATCTCGGAATTTCACATAATGCAGCCTAACCTAGGTCCTCCTAGGTCTGCTCCCCACCTTGGAACCACCCCTCATCCCTAAAAAGAAAAAGAAGAAAGAGTCCAATCTGTATTGTCCATGGATTCACTGGAACATGGTCAAACTCCCAGTGGCCAGCCCCTTAATGAAAACTGAGTCAGTCCCCACTCCCACTAGAAGGCATCAACTGTGGGCAGTGTCACTTCAGCATCCTTATCACACTTTTTAATAGTCCTCTTCAATGGCTTCTTGTCTTCCTGGCTACTTTTGTGGGGGGAGGGGTGGCGAGGAGTAGGGCTTCACAGAGAATCTTTCTATGTCTGTCTCTCTTGCTCAGGTTTGAGTCTACAGCATTCAAAACCTCTGCAGAAGAAGTCCCCTTGCCCTCTACAGCCAGCAGGTGCATGGATCATGGGTCCCCACATGATTTCTGGTGACAGGACAGACCACAGGCCTGAACATGTGCTACAGGCCTCAGCATGGTCTCTGATGTTAGTACTATGGACATCAATACTGCCCTCTACCACAGCATGGGCCATGGACACCATCCTAGTCCTTGGCAACAGCACAGGCCACAGACATTAACATGGCCTCTGGGACAACACAAGCTATGTGGTGCCAGGAGGCAGCCAGGCCCATGAACATCAACATGGTCTCCTATGGGAGCTCAAAGCATGAACATGCACATGCCCTTCAATGGTAACATAGTGGACCTTGGGTATCAACGCGTCCTCTAGGGAGAGCATCGACCATGGGCATCCACACAGCTGCCAGCTGCAAGGCTGACCAAAGACATCAACATGGCTTCAAGTGGCAATACAAGCCACTCACATCAACATGACTTCAGGCAGCAGCACAGGCAATGGACATCCACCTGGCCTTGAGTGGTAACACGGGCCACAGACATCAACACGGCCCCCACCTGCATCAGGACCAGCTGGTTCTGCTACCCACTTCCTTGTCATGATGGGGACAGCCTCACCCCTCTGGAACTTAAGCCCCAAATAAACTCTTTTTTCTGTAAGTTTCCTTGGTCATGGTGTTTATTCACAATAGGAAAGGAACACACACACCGACTGTTAAACTCCAGTGGCTTCCTGTCTATCATGTCAGCAGTGACCCTGGGCTCAGAGTTCTGCTCCTGGTTCTTTGACCGTCCAGTCACAGTGAGCATTTGAGGTTACTCCTGTTTCCAGGCCTTGGTACAAATCATTGCTCTCCATCCCTCCAACTTTTTCTTTTGAATATTTCTCTTATTGAGACTCTCCCTAGCTGTCTAACCTAAATTTGTAACTCCATTCTCTTCTGTAGGACTGTGATGGGCAGCCTGGTCCTTGGTCGAGCACAGGCTTGAAACTCTGGTGACCCTGCAGGGGGATAACCCTGCAAGGAACGGTAGGGGGTTCTGCCATGGATCTAGACACCAGGATCTTAGCAGAAGACCACAGCTCTCCACAGGTCTGTGGCCATCAGTCAAGTAAGGGCAATGCCCCAAGCCCCTGCACAGGTAGAGGATGTGAACACAGGTCACGTAGCCTTGAGACAAATCTCCATTTTAATGAGGTACCTAAAGGCTTGGAGGCTTAGTCAATAAACTCCTCTTCCCAAACACTCCTCCCTGCAAAAGGTATTTAACCTCAGGCCCACCCTGAGAAAGTGGGGTATGGTTTTATTCATCACCACTCTCCGCCATGACAATAAATGCCTTAAAACCATGGACTGTCCCTTTTCATCGGGATCTGCTCTGTGAGCAATGGAATAGGCCTTTGCCTAAAGAGCCAGCCACCTAATCTCTCACAGAAGGTCTCTCAGTGGTCCCAGCTACAGTGTCCATCAAGCCAAGCTACCCACTGACAAGTCAAGGACTCTCCTCCCTGAGGGACCCAGCCAGAGCTCTCCCTGCCTTTCCCTTTGGTCCCAGGCTAGATCTAGCCCTCGTGCTCCCCACTCCATTCTCAACTCTTCTAAGACATCCAGCAGCACCTGGGGTGCCCAAGAGCCTAAGAACCAGATGGCCCCAGCCTCCCTACAAGCCCGGGGACTTGCCAAGCCAGCTCAGGCAGTTCCTGGGTACCTCAGATTGCACTCTCCCACCCCTGGGCTGGTGTCCTGCAGCTTCTCATAGCCCTACACCTGCGTGGCACCAGCATGAGGTAAGAGCAGTCAAAAGTCCCAAGTCTCACCTCCCAGAGCAGCATAGTGGACATGGGACACACCCCCCCACACACTAACCCAACACTCTTCCCCTTCTATTCTTGATATTTAATTTTCCTTTTAATTGTTTTTTAAGGAACCTATTTAATATGCCATACATCTTATATTGTTTATTATCTAGTTTGTCTACTATCAACAACAGGGGCTACTTAGTCTGGTAGTCCTCTGTTACGTACTGCATGCTTAGAACAATGTCTAGCTCATTAAAATATGCACTCAATACACATGTGTTGAGCAAATGAATCCTGCATATAACAAATATTTTATCACATCTCAGAATATTTACATCCATAGAGGGGGAAATAAAAACAAAGTAAAGACTTATCGGACAGGAGATAAAACTGCCACTTCCCTAAGCCAGTATACTTTCTAGTTAGAAATTATCCTAAATACTTATCTTTATTCCTTCAGCTAAGTGAAGCTCTCAACTCTCATCAAATAAGTTTCTTTTTTCATAAGAGACCATCCCAAAAATCCATAGTTGGTCAAATTGCATAGAACAACAACCATAGGTGCCCAGCCCCAGTTGATATATATGCAATATAATCCCTCACCTAGGATTCAGGGACCATTGCAGAAGAGGCAACACAAAGATTGTAAGATACAGAGGACCAGGATGCCTGTGTGAGGTAACATCTTCTATGTAGGACAGAGAAGCTGCAACCACGAAATCTCAGCAATATGGTCACCAAAACAAGGCCTGCACAATGACAACACTAGTAAGCATGGCAACTGTGGTGGTTTGAATAGGAATGGCCCCCATAGACTCATGTGTTTAACTTATTGGCCATAGGAAGTGACACTATTATTAGGTGTGGCCTTGTTGGAGGAAGTGTGTCACTGTGGGGACGGGCTTTGAGGGCTCACATTCTCAAGCTATACCCAGTGTGGCACTCAGTCTCCTTTCTGCTGCCTGTGGATCAAGGTGTAGAACTTCTCAGCTCCTTCTCCAGCACTGTCTGCCTGAACATCACCATGTTTCCAGCCATGATGATAATGGACTAAGCCTCTGAAACTACAGGCCAGTCCCAGGTCAATGTTTTTCTTTATAAGAGTTGCCATGGTCATGGTGTCTCTTCATAGCAATAAAACCCAAACTCAATAAAACAACATAGATGTAGGAAATCTCACAAGGTCCTTCCCCTGCATGAAGAGCTATAGGCAGTCAATAGCTGCTGAGAGAGGCAGAATCAGTCTTCTCTAGGGATAAGCTCCCTAATAGGTTATCCATTCATAAGCAGTCAGTCCTAAACAAGCGTGCATATGAGCCACATTAAATGGACTCATCAAGCTATCTTTATATATACATATGTATGTGACTGTAACTGAAGAAGAGAGGGAGAATTTGAATGGGAGTAGAGAAGACATGGCAGGAGTTGGGAACAGGAGAGGGTGGGGTAGAAATGACATAAACACAGCATTAGAGTATAAAATTCTGAATTGTGTTTAATGACCCAAATAAAAAAAAAAAAGAAATGAGAACACAGAACACAAACTGAAACTTCATCATTACCACCCAAGGCTTGGTATAAGGCCAAACCTTCCAAGGGAGGTGCCTTTCAAAATATGCATCTTTAGAAGAAGCAGGCACACTGGGTTGATGAAAGTTCGCTTCAAAAGAATAAAGGGAGGGGAGGAGGCTAAGAATGTATCCAATAAGGACAACCTGCAAACTGGCAAAGGCATAGTGAAATCCTGGGATAACAGTTCTATAGCCCATTAGAGAGATCAGGATCAAGATGCCCCTAGAAATGGCCAAGGACCGAGATGGCTGAACAGATCGGAAGCAAGGTCAACATGTGTAGGATCCAAGTCAGCTGAGACCAGCAGCCCAGGTAACAACAGTGAGCCAGAACTAGAGCTAAGGTGTCTAACTTCCAGACCAGTGAGGTTTCTGTACCACAGACATGTGTCCACCTGCTTCTCGGGGTGGTAGGGGGTGGGGAGAGATCAGCTTTCATCTCCTCCCTGCATGTGCTAGGATACCGGCAACGCCAGAAGTTACTCCAAAGGAAATGCTTTAGTTGGAAGTCCTACAGAGAGACAGAACGAAACTTGGAAAAGAATTAATAGGAATGGGGCCCAAAAACCACTGATGTTTTTTGTTTGAGATTTTTAAAATAGGATTCTTTGAAGAATGAAGTATGGTCAGCATGCTTCTGGAAAAGCAAAGTCATTGCTGTGAAATAAATAGAAAGACAAGGAAAGAAACCACCGTGGATGCATGAAAAACAAGTCAGTTCGAAACCCAGTCACTTTCTTTTTCTGTAAGAATTGACCGACAGCATTTATATGAAGTTGCAGGCTAGAAAGAGTGTCAGGGCTCAAAGGAGAAGAGTTTAATTGGAGGGAGAAAGGGCATGAGTGTTTAGTAAGCCATGTGCTGTATGACAGGCATGGCCCCAAGCAATACTGAACAATATAACATTATGCCCATTTTGATGAAAGGAGGGATGAGATGCAAAGCTCTCAGGTACTAGCTGGTAAGAGGCAGGATTAACCCTCAAGTGATTCCCAGCCCTGTGTTTCCTGACCTTCTATGAACCCTTGGTGCACTGTGCTGGTCAAGCTCTTAATCTGTCTATACTCTGGGTCTTGTAAAATACAAGCCCTGTATCATTAATTTATTTTACAGGTGCCTTAATTTTCCTTCTGTTAAATTTCTTGGTTCTCAAGACTTGGGGGAGTTCTCCAGAAGGACCTTTCAGTGGGCTTTGGGATCCAATCAAACTATTACTTCTTGCTGGCCCAGCATTAAGGATCCAAGCCTCTAGAGCTGCATATGGTACCTGTAGGTCTCCTCTTAGTGTAAACACCAAAATCCGTGTGCAGACACTCCAGTGGGAGAAGGGACAGGCTTTTGGGATGTCTCCTGAGGAGTTTATTGATAACCCTTTGAGTACATATAACCAGTTCATCATGTTGTATGTAGCATGTGGAACCACCCTGGGGAATTCCATAGAGATTAAGCAAGCAAGCCTGGAATTCCTTATCTGTCACAAGTACAGGGGTCAACAGGGGAGACAAGTGAGGGCTGAAAAATAAAATCAGAAGCATCTCCTATAGTGGGAAGAGTCCTAGGAAAGTTCCAGACTAAAGCTGTAGGTAAGGGTTGGACACTGTTGTATAATGGTTTTGTCCTAACTCCAACATTTTCTCTAGGAGTTGAGGGCCATGAAACTCAGGAAGTAAATGAAACTTAAAAACTTGGGAAATAGACAAAAACTTTCAAATTTCAGGAAATTTTTGAAATTGCCAAGATGCACAAGGCTCCTCACCAAGTTGGTAAGCAGTAGTAATTGCTGGGGAGAAGGCATGTCCCCACGTGCCAAAGGGTCTCCAGGTGGTGCTGAGGTCACAGCATTTGTGAGTCCTCATCTTCATGGGGCAGCAGGCTTCTCAGAGCTGCAGCTGCCCCTCACACTTCCATAAGGAATCCTCAGTAAACTCAGCGCTTAACTTGGGTGAAGTGCTTAGCCTTGGGTGGCCTTCTTCCTTCCATCTGCCCTCAGAGCCATCTCTGGGCTGAATAGATGTTTGTCTGTGTCTCTCCTTGCTCTGCATCTATTCACTTGTTTGGAAGCAAGACACTTCTACAGTCTAATGGCATTTTATTGTCTGGTTAATAAAGTGATCGAGTATCTAATGGGTCTTCCAACTCTCATTTCCATGGCTTTGCAAACGTTTACTTCCCTAAATGTAGGAGGCATGCAAGTCCTTGTTCTCACAGATAAGCACTGGAGAAACAGGAATGTTAAGCAGGCAGGGCTGTCTCTCCAAAGGGAGGGATGTAGAACCTGTTTTCCACCCAGAAGGGTGGGAGCAGACTTGGTCAATAGCCTGGCGACCTTTGTTCTATCTATATGGAGAGAGCACACTGAATCTCCCCTGCCCCTTCCCTTAGCTTGAGCTTGTTTTCTCAGTTAATGTACAGAATCTGTCTTTATAGAAGATGTTCCATGTACTTTCCAGAGTTTCAATGTAGTCAAATGTTAAGCTTTATTGTGCACATGGGATAGAGTTAATTATCACTAGAAAACTCTATTTTATAAATTGTGCTGTACTTACATATGCCTAAAATAAACTACTCAGGGTCAGACTCTCAGAGTTTAAACCAACATCAGCTACTGAGTAACATTGAACCAAGCCTCTTCTAACCTCTCACATCTCTCTGCTGGCCATGATGTCTACAGAGACCACCACACCTGAATGGCCTTTCAGAATCATAATGCCTTAGAGTTATAAAGAGGGTTCGTGAGAATCACAGTAGAGGAGACAACAAGCATTTTAATCAGAAACACAGAGTTTATCCTCACATAAATGAAATGGAGAGGAAGTGAGGTAAACCAGAAACTACCAAAGAGTGTTGGAGTTTACCTGTAGAGTGAAAGGAGAAATAGATGAAACTATAAGAAGAAGGATCCCCACTGCCTCAGGTAAAGGCTGGTCCCATGGCAGCATCCCACCACGTGTGCAGAGGCTGGTCCCATAGCAGCATCCCACCACCCTGTAGAGATTCTGGTTCTGTAGCATCATCTCTACTGCCCTGTAGAGAGTCTGGTTTCATGGCAGCATCGTTATTGTCCTGTGTAAATGTTAGTTCTAATGAGGTGAATAAGAGAGGAGAATTTGAAGCCACTGTAGCAAAGTGGTATAACCATACTAGGCAGCTCCAAGTGTGTGTTCCCCCACAGGGACATTACAAAATCACCATGGGATGACTAAAATAACCTTATGGTCACACTGGAGATCAGTCAAACACATGCAAACATATGAAATTCTAGGAAATGTATTTTTTCTCATCTCAGCTCCCCCATCTCCCAGAGGAAGTGGAATGGGCCGTATGCACAAAGCCCAGACTTTATTTGCAGTGTTCTAATCAGTCTGGGAGCTGCCTAAAGGATTGGCCTCTGTCTTGCTACATGGGAAACACCTGATATTGACCTGATAAAGCCAATTGGAAGCCGGGCGGTGGTGGCGCACGCCTTTAATCCCAGCACTTGGGAGGCAGAGGCAGGCGGATTTCTGAGTTCGAGGCCAGCCTGGTCTCCAGAGTGAGTTCCAGGACAGCCAGGGCTACACAGAGAAACCCTGTCTCGAAAAAAACCAAAAAAAAAAAAGCCAATTGGAAAGTTCTGGAAACTTTCAGGGGTGGAGCCTAGCTGGATTGAGGTCACTGGGGGTGGAGGTGTTGGGGGGTAGACCCTTGGAAAGGTGTGGCCCTTCCTTGTCACATTCTGTCACATTGTGAGGAAGCTCCTTCGGCCACCATGACATTCCGTGCAAGCATGTGGAGGCAAGCACCACAGAGTGACAGCCTCAAAGCTCCGAGGTAAAACAAATCTTTCTACTGTGACTCCATTCAAGGAGGTATTTTGATCACAGTTACAGGAGGCAACTGATTCAGAGACTGAGCAAATAGACATAAATTTAGGCTACTAATTTAAGAGCAGCCCCTTCCATTGTCTTTCTCCCTACTCTTCTATACTCATTAGGTATCTTGTCAGTTTGTCACAAGCTAGAGTTATCTAGGAAGAGGAATCTGGATTGAGCAAATTCCTCCATCTGATTGCCTATAGACAAGCCAGGGAGGCACTCTCTTGATTAACGACTATGTAAGAGGGTTTAGCCCACTGAGGGTGGTGTCACCCCTGGGCACGTGACACCCAGGGGTTGTAGACTGAGCAAGCCAATAAGCATCACTCCTCTATGGGCGCAGCTTCAACTCCTGCCTCCAGGTTTCTGCCCTGCTTGTGTTCCTGCCCTGACTTCCCTTGGTGGTCCTTTGCAATTATCAGATGAAATAAGCCCTTTCCTCTCTGATTTGCTTTATGGCCATGGTGTTTATCACACGGTGCTTATAGCAAGCAAACTAAGGCACTTGCTTCCCCCGCCCCTCCTTCCTAAGCCCTGGTTCTGTGGGTCACGTTCCTTATAAAGCAATAACACATAAGCTCCTGTCTTAGCTTCAGAGTTCTGGAAATCCAGACAAAAAGTACAGGCAAATATGGGCTGGAGAGATGGCTCAGTGGTTAAGAGCACTGAATGCTCTTCCAGAGGTCCTGAGTTCAATCCCCAGCAACCACATGGTGTCTCACAACCATCTGTAATGGGATCTGATGCTCTCTTCTGGTGTGTCTGAAGACAGCTACATTGTACTCATATAGAAGAAGAAGAAGAAGAAGAAGAAGAAGAAGAAGAAGAAGAAGAAGAAGAAGAAGAAGGAGGAGGAGGAGGAGGAGGAAGAGGAGGAAGAAGAGGAGGAAGAAGAGGAGGAAGAAGAGGAGGAAGAAGAAGAAGAGAAGGAAGAGGGGAGGGGAGGAAGAAGAGAGTACAGGAAAATAGCCAGAAAGAGTGTGAGGTTCAGGCTCAGGTTGTTGCATAAAATGGCATGACAAAGGAGGCCTGACTAAGGGTGACACTCACAGAAGACTTGAGAGAGGTCAGAGAGTAAGCCAGGAACGAAGGGAAGAGGATTTCCAGCATTATGAAGAACAGTGTAGAAGCCTGCAAAGCCCCGGAAGGAAGGGTGTTAAAAGGGGTTATAAGACGATTAGAGCCATGCTGTTTCTGGCTCTTACAGAGTAGAGTGGGAGGGGAGCAGAGGGATGGCAGAGCCTCAGTCAAATTAAAAAGATGCTCTAGCTGCAGTGCTGAGAAATACCGGGGCTGGGAGAAGGAAGGAGCCTTCCCCATACCCTTCCACTTGTGAACTGCTGACTGCAAAACACAAATCCTTTGGAGGAGGCTCAAAAAGAAGCAGGCTTCTTTACCAGGCAGAGACAGCCAAAGATGATATGAGCTGCCTTGATCAACGATGATCTCCCTGTCATCCAGAGTGCTCGGAAACAGGCTGGGTAGGCCAGCACTGGGACGTGAGAACCAGGCTTCATGTGGATGAGTTCAGGGTGGGACCAGAAAACCTAGAGATGTTTTAACCCCCAAGAAAGGGCGCCTGAAGTAGAGACAAAATGAGCAGCTGAAAGTCCCAGGGGCAATCAGTCCAGAGTTATAACAGAACCTACAGTTTCCAGGCCTGGAGAGCTCAGCATCACTTGTCTAAATCCATGTTACCATCTTAAACAAACCAACCCTATCCTGTAAGTGCTTTGGTTTAAATATTTTATTTGGGGTTTATGGGTACAAGATCTAGGAAATTCGGTGGTGCTATGAAAAGGGGACTATACATATTCTCATGAACCAACAGTACACAGAAGCAAAGATGTGGCTGGAGATGGCCTAGTTATTGATTTACTTAGTCATTCAACAAAATCTTACTGAGCTCTTGTTCTGTACTCAATAGGGGTAAAATACAATACAGGGTGTCTGTGCTGTTTGGAATTTACATTCTAATAGGGAGTACATCCAAAACTAAGAGATTACAGCACGTCAGATTGGTAAGTATGCTAGCAAGGCAAAAAAGACTCAGTAATGGAGACGAGAGAGCAGGGTAATGCCATTGTAGCAATAGATCTC
This sequence comes from Mastomys coucha, assembly GCF_008632895.1. Lineage (NCBI taxonomy): Eukaryota > Metazoa > Chordata > Mammalia > Rodentia > Muridae > Mastomys > Mastomys coucha. The sequence goes on along the minus strand of NW_022196894.1, from coordinate 21,171,255 downwards.
CATGGCAGGAAAGGATAGAGAGGATTGTATTCCCAGGGCACAGGATGAGAGGTACGGCAACCAAGAAGGGAAACTGAGCCCTAGAGTTCTGGGAAAGCTGGGGAGGTTCATCAGAGGAGATTGCCACGCATCATTTATAAACTGGATACAAATGAAGCTGTCCCTTTCTTAGAGGAATTACACCAGGCAGCAGAGGTTTGTTCTAACTCGGATGTTTAGGTCGCTACTGTTGCTTTAAAAGCTCCCTAAGGTTCCTAAAATACAGCCAGGGCTGAGAAGCCCTGAAGTGAGCAGATGACTCTGACAGACTGAACCTGGCTCAAGGTGCCTACTGTATTGATCCAGATCAGAACTTCCTAGAGAGTGGTGCCCAGGATGTGTGGCTGACTAAAGAAATTAATACTGTGAAGGAAGAAGTCACAGCTGTTGCTACTGTCAGAGCAAGGGTCATGGTGATTCCTTGTGCTGATCTGGGCCCAGAGCAGTAGCTGGACAGAGTCTCAGTGAAAGAGAAGACAGGATACTGAGAGGAGACACTAACAGCCCGATGGACATCAAGGACCACGTGGGGAATCTCACAGGTGCATTAATGACATCCTGAATGTCTTTATGTATGCCACCTTTATGTGAGTGGCTTTCCTACCTCCCACACTACACAGACAGTGTGACTTTCTATAGACGCAGCTGGAGGACAGGAAGTTGGTTACTAACACAGACAGTGAACAAGGGCCTCTAGGACTCAGGGTGTGGAGCACCCCATTCCCAGCCCTTCCTCTCTCCCTACCAGCCTTATTCTCTATTATCAGGATGTCTAGCATCCTGTGGCTGCAAACCGTAAGATACCCATTTTGAAAAAATGTGAGCTTTTGGGCGCTCTCTACCAACAAGTTATTTGTATCTCTAGCATCCTCTATCACTCTAGCATCCTCTATCACTGTGGTCCAGGCATCCTCTATCTCTGTGGTCCAGGTACAAAGTCTCTTTGACAAGAAAGCCAATGTGGAAAACCAATCTTCTACCCTTTCAGCAAAATCACAGGCGACCAGGACATCAGCAACCTGACGGTCCGAACCCTGAAAGCTCTCCACTATAACGGGGAGTCACTCTATGTGGGTTTTTTTTTCCTTCCAAACCTCTCTAGATTGTGCCACTTCACAAGCACTGAGTACAAGGCCTCACCCTGTGACTCTACCTCAACTGTTACTCCTCTGTCAAGCAGGCAGACCTCGAGATCCACCTCTGAAGGACAAGATGTCAGTAACTTCAAGTCTAGGGCACAGTACAGTGGAATGCAGCCCAGTGGCCCTACTCTTTACCTTCAGGAGAAACTTCTGTGTGTGCCCAAGGCAGGCTCATATTGAAGGCACAGAGGTTCTTTAAAGCTCAGCTAGATGCTATGGTTACTAATGAGGACAGGGTGAGAATACCAAGAGAACAAAGTCAAGTTCCTTGGCTTTAAGATCTTTAGAGATAACCTAGTCCTATAATTTCCAAATTTGTTTTCTTTTTTAAGTAGATATATATAGTGTGTGTGTAAGCTTGTATATATACACACATATGTATGTATATATGTACACATATATTGTATATATGTATATACAAAAGCCCTACATGGAACGCCATGGAAAGTAGTTCTGTTCTGGTTGCAGCAAGGGAGAAGGCAGAAGTTGGGAGTGGGGATGGATATTGGGTTAGGAGAAAGCAACTCACTCATTGGCTACTTCCCAAATCAAACATCCATGAGGTACCTAGAAGGACTTGGAAACCCTGAGTTTCTTTTGACCAATCAACTGTCCAGCCCAGACCCTTAATTTTAAAGATATATTTTTAAAATGGATAAATTATTCAGGGTTCCCGCTTGATCATTAGAATGTGACGCATTCCCAAGCCAGGTCTCACTTCACCTCTTCCTACCAACTGACGCCCCACCCCAATCTTAGACAGAACTACGGAAGGAAAATTGCAGGTAGATGATGAGCATCAGGACCGTGGCCCAAAATAAGCACCAGGGAATGGAGCAGAAGTTGCAGCCCGAGCCTGCTTCGGCCTGCGGTTTGGTGGGGCTGGGAGCACGGGAGAAGGTGTAGGTGGTCGCCTCCTCCTCCAGCAGCTTCTCACTGGGCTTCCAGTGCACGATGCCTTCCTGACAGGCCTCGCAGAACTCTCCGCGGTGTCGCCTGTTGTCCTGCCGGCTGGCCACATGGATGCGATAGTGGCCACCGCGCTCCCCGTAGCACTGCTCTCGCAAACTGGTGATGAGGTTATCCACCAGGCTTTCGATGTTCTCCTCCAGCATGCTGGACTCATCCAGCCGCGCAGTGCCGCACTCGTAGCAAAGCTGTTTGAACACACGCATGCGCACCGAACCAGCGCGCTGAGCCTTGTCCAGGTACATGTGGAAGAGGATGACTACATGGGGTGACTGCCAGGTGTGCCAGCACCAGGAACAGTGGAACCTGCCAGTGGTGGAAAGAGAAAGAAGAGAGTGGAGGGAGGAAACAGGCAGGAAAGGCTGAGGAGATGTGGATGCTGGCAGAAACAAAGCCTGGAGGTAGGGCGGTGTGTTGACAGTCCCCAGGGTCCATTAGTTCCCCAAGACGACATCCTGTGTGAGTGCCCAAGGAACAAGAGCAGTCTCCCAGACTTGCCACTGAGCATCTAGTAATGGTCTGCTCCCTGGTTGCTTTCCAGAGTCCGTGTCTCCCTTCAACCTGGTTTCTTCAGGCAGTCTCCCTCATCCCAACTCTAATGAATTCATTCTTCATCTATGAAATGCTCTGGGTGCACTAAGTGAGCCCTCCCCCCACACCATGTGGAAGTCCGTTAGCAAACCTGAATTTTGCAGGCTAAGAGATACACAAGCCTATCTGTCAACACTGAACAGGCTAGTGCAGGCCCAGAGTCAACACATTCCTACATCCTGGAAGTGGAGCCCAACGTGACCCCCCTACCCCCAAGGGCTAGAATCTCCGACTGAGGCCAGCAGGGGACCAGAAGTCAGTGATCAAGTCTAAATTAGCCACAAACCCCTCCCACCCTACCCCATGAGAACCTCCAGGAAGCAGTACCCTCCTAACATCTGATCCTGGTGCCCCACATTTTCATTTTAGCCTTTAGGTTTATTCATATCAGCTATTTCCCTCAATCAGGCCACACTTGGATTTACTGTCAGAACTGAAGGGGCCACAGAAATCACCTATCATTCATTTTGGTTCAAAGCACAGCAAAAGAGCCCTTGGTGTACACACCATTAATGAGAGTCGGAATCAGCGTCCAGCAACGCTGGCAGAGACAACTTGAGAATGAGCCAAGCTAAGCAGGGAGGCCTTGGCTTTTGACCCAGGCACCTGTACTACCTTCCTGCCCTCACTCAGCTTCCCAAAGTAAAGTCTTAACACGGACCCATAGACTGGACCCACAACCTAGAACGTAATTATTCTCAAGTATCTTTGTACCTACAAATCCCATGGGAGCCTTCTAAAATTTGGGTACTTAGCCGAATCTGGAAAGGGTCTAATATTCAACAGCTATCACATATTCTAGATGATCGTCACTGTCATTAATCCTTGGATCACAAGGTGAAATTCTAGGCTAACCCTTCATTCAGCAAGTGGGGAAAGCATAGCCCAAAAGAGGGGAGCGGAGTCTCAATCATCCTGGAGACAACAGCAGAGTTAGTTTCTAGCATGATGCGTGTGTTCACTGTTTTAAACCCAATGGAGCTGAATTAACCAGATGTAAACTGAACTTCCTCAATGCAAGAGCACAGATGCCTTGACCCCTGTTGAACCTAAGCCTCTCTTCTCTCAATTCACAGCTACTTCTGAAGGCGTTATTAAAATCTAAACGTGTGTAAGCTGTCAAAGTCAGAAACTAGTAAGTATAATCTACCTCTTTATTTGCCAAGTGGAGAAGCCCCAAGAAGAGAAGTTCTCCTGCAATCAGCAGAAAGCCTAGACTCAGACTGAGTGTCCCAGCCCCCTATGAGGCACTACCTGTCTTCTAGTTCACACAGTGAGCCTAACCCTGAGACTTAAGCAAGCATGGGTTCTATGTGTCCTCTCTCCTTAGAAGATGCTCCGGGGCTGGGTAGGGTTCCAGAGGCTGCCTGGAGGCTCCTTAGTTCTGGACTACTCACCTGCCTGAGGCATGAAGCTCCAGGTACTGCTTCCAGCCAGGGGCCAACACATTGTGCTTGAGGTTGGGGTCTATGATGAAGTCCCAGCTGTCAGCTGGCTTCACCTCCTCCATCTTCTCGTAGAAGACCTTCTTCCACTCACCTGTGGTCACGCTCTTACACATGTCTTCGTCAGTGGGAAGAGAAGGCAAACTACACTTTATAGAGAACGTGGGGAAAGAGGGTAAGTGCAGGGTAGGGCAGCGCAGTCTCCACGGTCTAAAAATCCTCATCGGCAGGACCAGGAGGAAGCAGGACCCAGCTCCCTCCTTTGTCCGCAGTGGAACCTGTCTCCAAGGCAACCAGGCAGAGTGCCAGGAGACACAACCTGGGGGGAAGAGTCTCTGGAAGGGTATTCCAGAGCCCTGATTGCAGGCTACAGAAGCAAGGTTTCTGAGTCTAAATGATCCAAGACAGGTTGGGGGCCTGACAAAAGGCTTGACTTCAGACCATCTCACCTTGGCCCGTAACAGCATGGAGAGGTAAGGACTTGAGAGTTGGATCAATTTTACCTTCCTGCCCCCTGGAGGCATCATCAGCACCTGGCTGCTATGGTAACCACTATGCCTTGGGGAGCCAAGGAGAATAAGGGATGGGAAGATGTGCACTTGTTAGTAGGTAGAACCATAACATAGTCTCCCTCTGCCTAGCCACCCATCTTGTACCTGAAACACTCCCATTTGATACACATCATCTGAGATCTCATAAATCACATTCACATTACCAATAAGGAGCCTCAAACTTACCTTACCCTATAAATGGCAGAGTTGATGATGAGCCATTCCAACCCATTCATTTCTTCTACTTCAAGGATATTGATGTGTCAGGCCCTATGCAAGGTGCTTGTTACTGGATGTATATCGGGTAACAATAACATATTGAGTTCCATATAGTGAGAACCACTTACAAGAGCAGCCACCTGTGCACAAAGGTAGAAGCTGTTGCATCAGCCAGGCAGCGAGACAGGGCTCCTTCCAAGTCTGTTACAGAAGAGCAGCAGAAGAGAACCATCTGTGGCAACACTGCCTGTATATACGAACCTGTAGATTGTTTACATTTTTAACAATTAACATAACTCTTCTTATTCACTTTGATTCAGAGCACTGGAAATATTTGACAAAAAAATAAAACCAAGCATTAGCTAAAGAAGGCAAACTCACTAACTAAATTGGGAAGGCATTCAGACCAATCAGGGAGAATACAAGAAGTGGACAAGAAAAGACAAAGCTTAAACAGGGGATGCTGGCACAAGGGAGATGAGGAATAAAATGTTCCCAGAAAACTTGCTCTCAGAGGACTTGGGAAATGGTTAAAGTGATTGTGCAGGGTGTAGGGGTGGGAGATAGGTCCATCTACTAGGATGAGCAAGGACTGGATTGGGCCATGGGGAAAGAGTTAAAGATGGCCCTGTGGGGTAGACCTCTGCAGAGAGAGCCAGGATAGAGGCTAAGAGTGCAGATAGCTTGGGAGGTGGAGACAGGGTCCACCCTGAATGAAAGGGGGTCACCTGAGGGAACTGGGCTCAGAATCTGGCCTGGCTGAAGCTACTTGCTATTTGGGTAATGACGCAGTCGCTGTGTCCTGAGGCTGGCAGTATAATATATTGCTCTGCTGATCTCAGTCTTCTCCCTTTGTTCTCCAAGCCTCTGGAGGTGTCAAGAAGCAACTAAGGTTAAAAAAAAAGGATGACGAGCAAGAGGGTAGTTGACTCCATCTCAAAAGTTGCCTGGTAGGCTGCAGTGGCTGAGCAGCCCGGAGCCACATCTTCCTCAAGGCAGATGTTTACGATAGAACCCATTGTCCATCAGCTGCTTGCTCCCAAGGGTACATGGTTAGCACTTTGTCCTCTGATGAGCAGTGGAAGCTTATGGTCTTTCTCATGCTGCTTGTTGGGAGTCAGACTTGTAGTTTTTAACAAGTTGTTTTTCCTTTAAAAAATTCATGGTGTGCTTATTACAGAAAAGTTACAAAGATAAAATTTGAGAAAGGTAATTAAGATAAATACCACAAAACATTTTGATAGGTTTTATAAAGGATAACATATCATGAATATTCTTCTAGGTCATTAATATTGTTCTCTAACCATAGGTTGCATATATCCTGTTACATGAGTGGACACAATGTACGTAGCCTGTCTTGTTCTTGAGACAGTAAAGTTTAGTTCAGTCCCTCACAGATGAGCTCATGTGTGTTAAAAAAAAACTTGTGCCCATGAGCATGCATTCCAAGCATCGGAAACAATGCTTCTAGAGGCAGGTGGATCTCTGACCTTTAAGACCAGCCTGGTCAACAAAGTGAGTTTCAGGACAGTCAGGGCTACACAGAGAAACCCAACAAAAACAAAACAAAAACAAAACAAAACCAACAAAACAGAGTCAATGCTTCTCAAGCATTGTGCCCATCTCTAAGATGGACATCATGGCATGTACTTGTAATCCCAGCACTGGGGAGTCAGAAGCCAGAGGACTGAGTTCAAGGTCATCTCCAGCTACATAAAGGGTTCAAGGTCAGCCTGTCTCAAGACATACAAACAAAAAGAAAAAACATTTCCCAACTGTTCCACCAAGTCTCCTTGGGTCTTCAGTGTGAATTACATACAGGTTGCCTCAAAATCCTGAAATTGGAGGTTAAAAAAGGCCTAGGCTAGCAAGATGACTCAGTGAAGATGGTGGTAAAGGCTTTTGCCACCGTACTGCACAAACGAGTTCCAACCCCAGGACCCACAGGGTATAAGACGAGAACTGCCTCTTGAGAGTTGTCCTCTGCCCTCTGCTACATGCCATGACATACTACGTAAAAAGTGTAATGTAGTTTAACAATTAAAATAATAGAAGGCTTGAAAACCAATTTTTCTGTCTGGTACCACAGTCCTCCAGGTGCTCCTGACTCTGCATGAAGGATGATCTGATAAACATTGCTTAACCTCAGTTGGTTAGCAACAGGATACTGAGAACACAGAACCCATGTTCATTCGTTGTTGCTTTGGCTTGAATTCCCTTACATCTTTTACATAGCTGTTATGTTATAGTTGATGCATACCTTTTCATTATGGTAAAATGTGCCGTTGTTTTGTGTGAGTATATATTTATATTTATATACTAACTTGCAGCATCACAGAAGTCACTAAGCAATAGTCTGGGGCTCTGCCCCTGATTCTTTATACGCAGCACTTTATTTCATCACAATAATGACCTTTACAGGGAGGAAATGGCATCAGCTTCATCTTACAACATCCCTATGTAACAGAGAGGTTAGATAACCTACCTAAGGCTCATCATTCAGCATTGGTTGAAGATGGGTTTGAATGAGTATGACTGCTTTAACTAGTGTGCTGTGTAGTATATAATCTAGGACATACTATTGGCTAATTAAATGTGTGTGCCTCCCGTCTCACCACTGGTTGTTCCCATTTCCATCTCCAAGGACACTATGAATCAGTATCCTTTCAGCAAATGGTTTACTGTGGTACACTGAGGCAACAGTTCCTCTAGATGAAAGAACATGTTGCAAGTGATCCCCCAGGCTCTATTATTACCCGGGTTCAGCCTTCACTGTTTAATTTAACAAAGCAATTGCATTCACATGCACACAATGTTCAGTGTAAATAGTCCAGAGCCAAAAGAGGAGTATTGTCCAAAATCTTTCTCTAAATTTGGAAAAATTCTTCAATTTGTATGTAATCTTTACTTAGGGGACATGCTAACCCTCTCTGAAAGGTTCCAATTTTAAAATATGGGCTGCCGAAGGGAGTACACAGTTTGAAGCCTTTCCAAAGAAAATGTAATGCATAAGAACCCTGTGGCATCATAAACATTTGGTACCAGGTATCAGGCTCAACGGAAAGAGCCGTGAGACTGGAGTCAGGAACTCAAACACTGTCTGCCATCTGATGTTGTGACCGTGTGTGAGTTATTTGCTCTCTGTTGGCCCTGATTTGTCCATTCATTCGAAGAGGAGTTAGGATAGTCAGGGAAAACTGCCATACCCCTGACTACAGCCATGCATGGTTTAAAGAGTTTTAGACCTAGAAACCTGACTAGTGGGAGGATGGAAGTTTGGATAAGGTCATGGAATGGAAGAGAAAGCTTCAGAGGATGGGTGCAGGGGTGCCTGGAGCCAGGTGCTTACTCCTCAGAGCCTTGGGTATAGAGACTGCCACATACGCAGAGCCTCCCATGCAGAGCCTCCCATGCAGAGCCTGCCACAGAGAGCCTGCTCACCAGCAGATGTCAAGTCACTAGGTTTGTACTAGAAAAGTTAGAAGGGATGGAAATTAAAGTTAGAACCACTGAATGGTAACACTGGAAAGGACTTCTAAGTTCTTTGGGATATTTCTTCAAACTGTTAACTCTTTTAATCAGCACTCTTGTCTCTGAATTAAGGCAGTCAACTCTCAGATAAGTCAACTGACTTACCCTACTTCTAAAATGTGATGGAAACTAAGAAGCAATAGCCACTGGCCAAGGTGAGCTGGAGGCTGGAGAAGTTCCTAGAAACCACCTAAAGCTAAGAGAAGGGTGCAGCACAGTTCATCCAACATCCAGAAGGCATCTTGGGCAAGCATCTTACAGTTGTTGCTACAATAAACATTCTGATGAAAAACAAGGATGCCAAAAGTAAGAGACACCAGGTGTATGTGTGAGAGTGTGTGTGTGTGTGTGTGTGTGTGCATTTAGCCAGCTGATGCAATCCCCATTGGCACAAATTAAGTTTAATTTGAGACCTGAGCTCACAATGCAGAGTCCAGTGCACTGAGCCTTTCTGTACAGCAGAGTGCTTAATAATAATTTTAAAAATCTACCAAGACAAAAAGAAAATAGAAAACATCCTATATCTTGCCCTTATTAAATAAGCTCTGATGCTATAAAGTTCAAACTCACAGATTATAGATTTAAATGTCTTTGAAGCCTTTGGCTTCAGTTCAGTTTCTGGGTGCATGTGATAATATTTTAAGCACACAGATGGCTTAAAACTAAACCCCTACTAGAAAATACAGTTATTAAAAGAAAAGAAAGAAAACTATGCCTCTGACTTACTAGGCTTAACAGAAAATACAATCAATAGTTTATTATGCTGCTGTTGTTCATCAAGATTCTATAAAAAATAAGTATTGTCCATTTTAGCATAACAAACTCCTGACCAGGAGCTGTTTTCCAGCTCTATGTGGCATTTGTGGACATAAAGGTGAATATTTGGGGGCTGTACCAAGGACCAAAAGTTTCTCCTGGCACTCGGTGGCCAGGGATCAAAGATCTAAACAGGCTTGGTATACTACAGCAAAGAATCTCTCCTCCCCAAAATCCACAGGTACTGAGCCAGAACAGTAAGCCTCTTCATGGCCTTGATACAATGAGGAAGGTGCAGTTAGTACTCTCAAGTTTCAGTTCAAAGGAATTATGTTTTTTTTTCTCAATAGAAATAGCCTATCCCTGGGTGTCAAGCTCTCTACATCATCCAGAGAAAAGCATTCCCAGCATACTGCTGGAGCTAGCTTGAAGAATGCCTTTTCCATCCCTTAATCATTTGGGAGTCAACAGCAACAAAACACAGTGCTGTATCTTCATTACTAATTCAGAGCATGCACCACACCTCAGAGAATACCATTCCAGCCTGGCAAGATACTCTCACCCAGCAAGCTCCATAAATGAGCCTCCCAAAGACAGGTCAAGGGTAAAATTGGACTATTTGCTTCAGGATGACATATTGTACAACCAATGAGTTTCAGGTATGAGGGTCATCTATCTATGACATCTGTCACCCAAAGTTGATTTGGCAGATCCGGCTGGGTGAGCAGGTGTCTCCTTCCTGCCTCACTACTCCGTGTACACTCCTCCCAAAGTCACACATTCAGTTAAAGAAGCTGACCTTCCTCAATAACAGGGAAGTATCAGTCTCCACTCCAAGTTACACAAGTAGCTGCGTCATCTGCTAGAACCTCCAAACAAGCTCTGAAGGACCAATGAACCCCTAAACTTTAGGTGAGTTTCCCACTCAGATTAGCTTCCCCTGGTGGCTTTAAAAGAACATACAGCTGACTAGCTCTCATGACTTGACTTGGGGAATGTCCAGGTAGGAGGAAAGGCACTTTGTCAGAATGCCTTATTGTGGTTGAATAAAAAAACAAAAACATAAGTTTTCTACCAAGACTCCCATTAATTTGTTGAACAGTCCCAGAGAATGTGTGTCCAGAGCTTTCTTTTCTCTTCCCAGCTCTTCTATTGTTTCTTTTTAAATTTTGTTCTCTCCTCTATGTTCAAGGCCCTGTTGCCAGTAGCTAGACCTCCTTGTCACTGATACTAACCACTTCACACGGGAAACTCATTCACTATTCATAACCATGCTAACAAACATCAGCCCATATGATTATGGAAACTGAGAAGTTGACAAAGTGGAAACTCACAAAAACTAGTGGCATGGTTTAAACCCATATCAAAACGCTGGACAACTAGTAACATCAGTCACATGAGGGTCATTGTGAGAGCTACAGAAGACCCAGCTCAACCCTCAAGGAATCTCTCTTTGCCATTTATACTTGTCATTGCTCAGGCATGTCCAATCTACAGAACACAGGCTGTACCCTAGGATACCTATAAATGTGGTTCCCCCAAAAGCCACAAACTCATTTAAAACATGAAGGACTTTTCTGGCTAATGTTTTATAACTCAATTGCTCAGTTACAATGCATAAACTTTGTAGATAACAATATGCCACAGTGCCTCAGAGTTGTAAGGTCTTCAAAAGATTGAACGCCCATACAAACGGAGATTACAATAGTCAACCCACTTGGAAACATTCTTAAAGAAACTCAACAGAAGTAATGCTTTCTGTGGTAGTTTGAATAAGTCTGGCCTCCATAGACTCATGTGTTTGAATGCCTGCCCAATAGGGAGTGGCACTATTAAGAGGTATGGCTGGCCTTATTGGAATAGGTGTGGCCTTACTGTATAAAGTGTGTCACTGTGGGTAGGCTTTGAGATCCTATGCTCAGGCTCTACCCAGGAAACAAGAGACCCTCCTCCTAACTACCTGCAAAAACCCATCTCCTCCTGACTGCCTTCAGATCAAAATGTAGAACTCTCAGCTCCTCCGGCACCATGTCTGCCTGCATGCTGCCATGCTTCCTGCCATGACAAAAATGAACTAAACCTCTGAAACTGCAAGATGACCCAATTAAATGTTGCCTTGGTCATGGTGTCTCTTCACAGCAATGGAAACCCTAAGACAACTGACCAAAAGCAACTCAAGAAGAAAAGAGTTTGTTTCAGCTTCCAGGTCATAGCGCATCATTGAGGGAAGTCAAGACAGAAACCCAAGCAGAAACTTGATGCAGAAATCATGGAGGAACTCAGCATGCTGGCTCAGTCACAGTCTCCTACTTATCCATCTTTCTTATACAGCCAGGACTACTGTCAGGGCTGGGCACTCCAACATCAATTAACATACAATCCGTCACAGAGGAGCCTACAAGCCATTCTGCTCTGACCAATGCCTCGTTGACATTCCCTCTTCAGGCACCTCTAGACTGTGTCAAATTGACAGCTAAAGCTAAACAGGACATGTTGCTAGATCAGTCATTTTCCCTTACCAAGTATTTTCCAAAATACAAAGAGAGTTTTCTATCAACTGTCTCAAATTCTCAGATGAACAAAGTAATAAAAACAACCACATTATGGTACAGTTCTTGGCTATATTTTTACCTGAGTCAAAGTGCCCTCTAACTTTGTTCTGGTTCCATGGAAACCCAACAGAGTCTGCAAAGGGTAAAACCTAAGTATGGAAACCAGACCCCACTCTCACACTTGGCCCATTCCGTTTGTGTTGACTATACTTAAGTTCCTCCATGAACTAGGTTCACTCAAACTTCTCTCTCTCTCTCTCTCTCTCTCTCTCTCTCTCTCTCTCTCTCTCTCCCTCCCTCTCTCTCTCCCCCCCCTCTCTCTCTCACACACACACAGACACACAGAGAGAGAGGTGCCTCGGGTCACCTGATGACCTGATTGCAGGGATTTGAACCTGGGGCATTCTGGTAGTAGCACCCACTTTCTTAACCATTGCGACATATAATGTCAGGATTAACTATAGTCTTCCCCAAAGAAAAGGTAAATGCACTAAGGACAGGTTCCATATCAGCTTCTGGTGGGGTCTCAGTACACAAAAGAACCTGGCACAGAATGAGGGAGTAGCAAAGCTGTCCCTTGAAAACCTGCTTTCTCTCTTCTAGGCCACTGCTGTCTTTATTACAATTGCCAAATATGAGTTATGACAGTAACAATAATTCACATATCTAACACAAGGATCATATGGTCTCAGTACTCTTGATTATGAATTTGAAGGGGCCATATAGGGGCTTGGTGGACCTGAAGAAACACAACTACACTTCCTTCCTTCAGACACCCTCCCATCAGATCACAAAATAGTGACACATGCTCACAACTCCCCTCACAAGAGACGCAAAGAAAGACATCTGCAAACATTCTGCACATGCTGAAGAAGCAGCTTCTTGGAGACAGTCTGTCTAGGGTTTGATTATCTCTCTGCTCTGAGGTAATAGACAGTGAAGTGTCCCCTGGGTGGTAATATTTGTAGACACTTGGTAGCTTACTGAGCTAAGTATCTTACCGAGCAGATGGGAAATCCTCTAACAGAGTCTATCATTGTTTCTGATCTTGTCCTGGTATGTATTCTTCCTGTTTCACACCTGTCACAAAACACGAAGGCTTTGGAACCTGCCTGTCTGTGTTTAAGTCTCGGCTCTACCTTTTATTGGCTGTGTGACAACTGGCTAACTTAATCTCTGTGCTGGTTAGTTGTTTATTAGCTTGGCATGAGCTAAGTCATCTGAGACAACTGAGAAAATGCCTTCATCGTATTGGCCTGTAAGCAAGTGGGGGGGGGCATTTTTTTCATTGGTGATTAGTGTGGGAGGGCCCATCCCACTGTGGACAGTTTCACCCCTTGCCAGATAGTCTTGGGTTATATAAATATGCAGGCTGCACAAGCCATGGGAGCGAAAATATAAGAGTGTTCCTTGATGGCTTCTGCTTCATGTCCTGCCTTGAGTTCCTGCCCTGACTTCCGTCATGGTGAAATAAACCCTTTTCTCTCCAAGCTGCTTTTAGCCAGGGTGCTTATCACAACAGTAGAAACCAAACTAAAAATAATCACTGTAATTTCCTACCTATAAAACCAACAAATCAGCCAGGTGGTGATAGCGCCATGCCTTGAATCCGAGCACACAGGAGATAGAGTCAGACAGATCTCTGAGTTCAATGCCAGATTGGTCTACAGAGTGAGTTCCAGAATAGCTAAGATTACATAGAGGAACCCTGTCTTGGGATGGGAGCGAAACAATACCCGCTTAATTTGCTTACAGGTATTTAATAAGGAAACACAGTCCTTAAAACTGTCTTGACTATACACAGAATCGTACCTGACTTGAGAAGTGTCAATATACATGAGTCATGATTACATTTCTTCTGAGTGCGAATGAGCTTTAAAGTTCTCTAGGTCAACTCTGATCACAGTGAGTGAGCTCAGTAACCTTGGCTGTATGCAGTTTCTGCTCCTTGTGACTTCACCAGCTGCCAGAGTTGGACACAGTCCTGCCTCCCATTTAAACTCTTGCAAGGAGTCACGCCATTTGCCATTTGGTTCAGCCATAGAGTGACCTCAGGTTTGCCTTCTGGACTAGTCACAGTCTGTCCTCCTCCACTATTTCATGAGCTTTTGGGTGTTTAAAGGCAGAAGTTGTCGAGGTGCTCAGAGCTTTCCTGGCCCTCAGCTCAAGTCAGGTTCAGAAAATGGCTCTGTGACTAAATTCCACAAAGTGTGGAATGCTAGAGATCAGGGTGTGTCTGAGAGGGTGTCCTAATTTGACTTACAGGATTTACAGGATGAAACACCATGACCAAAGAAACTTGGGGAGAAAAGGCTTATTTGGCTTACACTCCCATTTCACTGTTCATCATCAGGACAGGAACTCAAACTGGGCAGGAACCTAGAGGCAGGAGCTGATGCAGAGGCCATGAAAGAATGCTGCTTACTGGCTTGCTTCCCATGGTTTACTCAAACTGCTTTTTATAGAACCCAGGACCACCAGCCCAGGAATGGAACCAATCACAATGGGCTGGACCCTCCCCCATCAGTCACTAATTAAGAAAATGTCTTACAGACTTGCTTACAACCTGATCTTATGAAGGCGTTTTCTTAACTGAGGTTCCCTCCTCTCAGATGACTCTAGCTTGTGTCAAGTTGTCATAAAACTATCCAGCTCAGAGAGTACAGGGAGGGGGCCACTCCCAACCTGCAGCCTCCTGCCATGGTAATAACACAGGAGAACACTCTCATTGGAGACCTTTCTTTCACCCACCCTAATTCACTCTATGCTTTATCCCAAGTTGTTAAGAGTGTGGGGCTTCCCTATGTATGGTGTTCTGGTTCCTAGGAGATCTATACAACTTCAGAGAACTTCAAACATGTCCCTCTGTCTGCATTCTTAACTGACTTCTCATCTTTATCCTTTGAAAAACAGCCCTGTCAGATAGCGTTGAAAGCTATCTCCTCAAGTTGTGTTGTTTCCTCCCAGAACAAAACATTCCATCCCGCAGGATAGTTCCTTAAGCAGCAAAGTAAACAACTCAGAATAGTTTAAGGAAGTCCCTGAAACTGACCAGGTTCACTAGGTCCCTCCCTCCCAGACTAAACAATAAGCTGAGAGTCCCTTAGATTAAAAGAAGCTGAGCTGCAAAGAAGGCTCTGAGCCCATACCATCTGCCTGGAAAAAAACAGAAACCTCCAATCTTCCTGGAAGAGGTTTAGACAAGTAGCTTGGACACTTTCCAACTTGTTGAGCTGCCTGCAGGCTACACAGTGTGCTCCAGGTTCCCAGCTTTTGAGCTGACAGCCATGTTGGGGTGGGCTTTGGTGATACAGTTGTCTTTAAGTCATTTCTGCTCCTGTATCCCATCACCCACATTCCTGTAAGCAACCCCAATAGAACATATTGGTTCAACAGGTTGGACTTTGGTGATGTCCACTCTCTGGTCTATTGTGGGCTCCCTTCCTGGGATGAGTAGACATGTGTATTGCATCACCCCAGGAATAGTTTTGTCACACACCACCCCATAGGTTTGCCCATATTCTGTGCTAAGAACCTGTCCTTTTCTCTGTCTTCTTGTTGCTTTACTAAATTTGTCGTTATCTCTTTGTATTGTGCATCTCTGATAAACCTATACCTCATTCATCACCATCACTGTAATAGGAACAATGAAAAACAAAATTTCCCCAGGGCCCCATGCTCAAAGAGAGAAGAAGCCTGGGGACCAGAGGAGGAGCAGCACCGCAAACCACCTATGGACCAGTCTATAGCTACAGCAGCTACATGTGCATATTTCCTGGCTTTTAAAAATCACAACACTGCTCCTGGGAAGATGGAGAGAAACTAAGAACTTATCTCTCCCTAGTTCTAGTCCAAACTGTCAACACACCTATGCCCCTCTACCTGTGTGCTGCTTTTCTTTTGGTCTGATGGCATGCTGGGGACTTCAGATTCCAGACTCTAGAAATCCTATGACTGTAGAAATGAAGGTGGTATGTGGGCAGCCACTTTTACTGGGAAGGTGAGAGCAAGGTCCTCCAGACCCCACCACAACTCTCCCGTGAGAAGCTGTCTGTGTCCCTGATGGTTCACTGGGAACTGGCCCTCAGAGAGCTCCACAAGGCCAGTGGCTAATGGGAGCATACAGGCCTGTTCCTTGTGCCTAACTAGGGGTAACCCTGAAGTGTTATCTCAGTGCTTCCCACTGCTTGAGCTGAGGCTTAACTGCAACATACTGCTCCTCAGCTCTTGGTAGCCATTCCTGCCTCCCTCACCTCACAGGAGCTAAGCTCTTCAGAGCACTTCCCACCAACAAGCTGGCATCCTCATCCCAGAGGCCAGCCCAGGGAACTCAACGGTGGCACGTTTAGACTGCACAGGGCACGCTGTCACTGCCACACACCTGCTGCACCTTTCTTTTCTTAACAAGCTCCAACAGGTGAACCCAGGACCAAGGGGATGCTGATGTAAGATATGAGCGTAGATGCTGCAAGAAAGCCAGTCACAAGAACAGGCTTCAGCCGGGAGGCCTGGGGACCAAAAAGACCCACAGCTTCAACCCCTGTGGCTTCTGCCATAGCACAGAATACAAAATGAGAGGAGTTCATGATAAGCACCCATGTCACCCCTCCATAACAAGGCTATGTGCCTCGAAACGGGGAGCAGGGCAAATAGGACAAATGAAACACATGGGGGGAGGGAGGAAAGAATATTGTGTGTGTGTGTGTGTGTGTGTGTTTATGCGCGCGCACACACACACACACACACACATACATCAAAGACACCTCACTCAGACAGAGATGGGATTCTCTGCACCTTCCACTGCCCACTGGGATGACTGTGGGAAGGGGTTTCAGCTCTTCATGGTTCAGAACCCCAGTAAAAGCACAATCCAAAGAGGCAATAAAGAATAAATAATTGGTAGGATTATTGATGTCTATCTCTCCCAGAGGAGCCAGTGGCATATGCTTCAGCCTCACCCAGCATTTCCTACATGATAGCTGTCTCTGAAATCTGTTTTCTTTCTCCAAAATTCCACCCAGCAACCCATTCCTTCCTGGCTCCCCTGGGCACGCACTTTCTCTCAACAAAACCTATTAAGGTGTACTCCTCCCTGGTTTTTTAGTTGTTGTTTCCTGAGTGGCTCAAGGGCCAATTTGTAATACTCCTCGATCTTTCTAATTCTTTCTCCACCTGCTCCTGCAGACATGAGGACTTGCAGGGTACACAGTTTTCCATCCCAAACCCAGCCCCTAGCCCCAGAGCTCATCACCTTGGAACTCTTATCTGTTAGACTTCTTACACACCTTGTTCCAGCCAAAATCTGACTTTGACTCCACCTCAGTCTCCTCTCACTAAGGGCTCTGTGTCCAGAAGACAGGAAGAGTCAAGGAGGGGGCATGTCTGTGTCAATCACCTTCTTAGAGTACCATGATGGCTCTGCTGTGCTATTTGACAGGTCAGAAGGGGTGCTGACCAATAACAAGCCCCTCCAGATCTCACTTATGGAGTGATTTCCCATTTGTGAATCCCAGTACTGTAGTCATGGTATGCTTTGTGTGTTTTTGTGCATTTGATGGCTAGCCTGAGCCACTTGACAGCTATGTTTTAACAAGGTCAGCTGGCTTGGTAAAGAGGAAAGACGGCAATGTGGCCTCTCAAAGTCAACAGCTGTCCTCCCCAGAGAGAACTTGACAGGAAATGCAATGGTTCCGAACACGTACTTTGGAGTGTGACAGACAAGGATAAATACTTGCTAGAACTGTGACTTTTCAGAAGTCTGTGTCCTCAAACGCCCTTTCCTAATGTGCCCCATGGTGGGGGGCAGGTTGGGCAGTCTCTTAATCTTTGCTACTTCATGGTTCCTGAGAGGGTATGAGTGATAAATAGTTGGACAATTTACATTAGAAGCTGGAGCTGAAACCAGAGTGGCATGAGCAGAAATGCGGGACATTATCTTGGGATAAACAACAGTACAATAATCTGGAGCTAAAACTGTGAGCAGAAATCAGTAGGGTTCCTACACTGAGGCTGATCAGAGGAAAGGAGCTCTGAGAGGCCACAGCCTTCCCAGGATTCTGCAAGCAGCTCTTCCCATCAGCAGAGTTCCCATCAGCCATGAGCGGGAGGGCTCAGAGCCAGGATTTGGCTCCTCCTGATTCAGCAGCAATCTGAGTCCTATTTGATTTCCTGGGCTATTCTGGTCAGTGTCTGCATTGCCTTCACTTAGATTCGAATTTTACTTTTCCATTGATGTGCTTTATTTCTTTTTTAGGAAGCTTGCCAATGATTGATGTAGTTCTATTTGCCAAGACCTGTAATCAAGCATTAGGATGTCGATGGACATCTGGTATGGCTCAGCCTTGCCTTGTAGGTCTGCTTATAATTAAAGGAAGTGTACCTCCCGTGTAAGAATGTGGATATCTTCAGTGAGCACAGACACTCAAACATGTGTTCATTTATTCATAACCTGTGTCCACTGACAACCAGCTTTGATCTTCGTGCAGTGCCCATGAACTCTTAAGTGTTTCCATTTGAAGATTTGATGCCCCGTTGAAGCTACAATTCACATAGCTCCATCTCTATGTGACACTTTACTTAAGATCCGAACATCATGCAAGAGCCACCCAAAAAGTAATTTCAGAATAATCGATGTACAGTTTTCCCCAGAGAGGATATAGAGGAATCAATCTATGGCTCAGATTCACAACTCATAATGTTCCCATTTCTCTTTTCCTCCCAGATTTCTTCTCTTATATATCCAGGAGAAGTTTACTTGCTGCCTCAGGCATTTTTGAGCCACCAAGTGTGGGTACTGGGAATGAAACTCAGGTCCTCTAGAAGGGCGATGCATGCCCTTAACCACTCAGCCACCTCTTTAGTCCCACAGAATCTTCTTCACCTTTCGTTTCTAAAGATTTGCTTATTTTTCTATGTGTGAGTGTTTTGCCTGCATAAGCATATGTGTACCACATGTGTACCTGGTGTTGCCCATGGAGGTCAGAAGGCACTAGATCTCTGAAACTAGAGTTATAGAATATTGTGAGCCACCAGGTGGGTGCTGGGAATTGAACCTGGGTCCTCTGGAAGATCACTGAACAATCACTCCAGCCCCTTCTTAAGCTTTCTTACAGAAGTCTAGGGGTTTGTGTAGCAATAAAAAATTGAGAGAGCAAAAGACAGGAACAGAAAAGGAGCAAGTCAAGATGACTTCATCTGGCAATGGCATTCGCGGTGGTGGTCCAGGAGACAGGAAATCTGTGGACAATCCAAATCAATACTGACTTCCACAACATGGTCTTATGTTTATAAAGGAGAGATCATAAAGAGATCATAAGTCTATTTTACTTCATACCTAATTTCAGTATTATATAAAAGTTAAATTAACCACAGTTTTCTCTAAAGAGAATTTAAAATTGCTTTTATTGATGCATAGAATATAATAATGTAATTTCTTCAGTTCTTCTTTACCTGTTTATTTGATTAGATATAGTCCTGGCTGGACCAAAATGCAAAATCTTCTGCCTCTGCCTCCTAAGGCCTAAAGTTGCAAACATGTGCCACCGCACTCAGTTTATACTCTGTATTTTAAAACCTCCACAATGTATTTTTAATGATCTATATATTTTCCTTTTACTAAGCAATCTTCATTTAGAAACATATGCCTAAGACAGACAATGCTGTAAGCAAAAGGCTTTTGGGTTTAGTGTTATTTGTAGTCAAAGATGGGAAACAACCAAACTGCTTAGAAGGATAGCACAGATTGTTGAAATATGAAAAAATCTTCCTGTGGGAAACTACTGAACTGAACAGAGGACTAAGGATACAGTCTACACATGTCTACATCCATCTTTACAAGACATCATGGTACCCAGGGTATCCTCTCACCCAATAACATGGGGTGGCAGACAAACTAGATGCAGGGCCCCACCTTTCATCTAAGGAGGAAAAAGAAACATTTGGATATATGAAGATAAATTGAGGGATAAATTAAGCTTAGAAAGCTTACTATTCACTAAGTGGAGGACAGGCAGAGAGGATAGAAACGAGGATCAGATATTTTCAGGTGTTTTTACTGCATTGTTTTTAATCGGGTTCTGTGGTGTTTGAATGAGTTTGGCCCCATAAATTCCTGTGTTTCAGTGCTTGGTCATCAGAGGTGGTGCTATTAGGAGGTGTGGCCTTGTTGAAGTATGTCACTGTGGGAGTGGGCTTTAAGGTCTTATGGCTTAAGCTAGGCCTAGTATGGGATATAGGCTCCTTCTGCTGCCTGCAGATCCAGATATAGAACTCTCAGTTCCTTCTCTATCACCATGTCTGCCTGGATGCTGCCATGATTCCTGCCATGATGATAATGAACTGAACTTCTATGCCAGCTCAGTAAAATGTTGTATGTATAAGTGTTGCCTTGGTCATGATGTCTTTTCACAGCAATAAAACTTAAGACATGTCTCAAGTCATGTTTTACTTGATCATATGTCAAAATTGAGCTTTTGGGGGGTTGAGGGCATGGGTTTTGAAATAGGGTTTCTCTGGCTGTCTTGGAACTTGACCAAGATGTAGACCAAGATGGCCTCAAACTCAGAGATTCCCCCCTGCCTCTTCCTTCTGAGTGCTAGGATTAAAGGCATGTGCCACAACCACCCAGCAAAAATTCAGCTTCTCTATATCCTTAAAACTAAAAAAATTAAATTAATGAAAGTTAATAGGTAAATTATATTGATTGAACCAAAAACATGATTTAACTATACTTCCACCTATCCTAAGATAGATTGATTGTAGGAATGGGAACATAACTGCCAAGAAATATTGAACTATTTTCAGCAATGATAATAATAGTTGTTAATACACTTTTTTGAGACAGGGTCTCATACATAACCCAAGCTTCCCTGAGATTCCTCATGTAGTCCAGGTTGGCCTCAGCTCATAACCTTGTATCTCAGCCTCCTAACTGCTAGAATTACAGATAACCCTGCTTTTCCTGGTATGTGTGTGTGTGTGTGCATGTGTGTGTGTGTGCATGTGTGTATATGTGTGTATTTGTGTACATGTATGTGTGTGTGCATGTGTGTATATTATGTGTGTGCATGTGTATGCTTATGTGTGTATGTGTGCATGTGTGTATGTGTGCATATGTGTGTACCTGTGCATATGTGTGTATTGTGTGCCTGCATGTGCATGTGTGTATTCACATCTGTGTAGAAGTGTGTGGAAGCCAAAGGTCAATGTTGAGTATCTTCTTCTATCATAATCACTTAAGACAAAGTCTCTCAGTGACTGTGGAACTCACTAGTTCAACTAAACTGGTCACCAGTGAGCTCTGTGGATCCCCTGCTCCCTTCACCCCTTCCCTGAGGCCCCAGCACTGGGTCACAGATGCATGCCCCTATGCACAACTTTTATGTGGGTGCTGGGGACCCAAGCTGAGGTCTTCATGCTTTCACCAAGCACTTTGCTGGCTGAAGCTTCTCCTCACCCCCATTCTTACTGTTGGTAAACAAAGAGTAAGGCTCAGTATTAGCCACTGTGTTATTGTCACCAGGAACCAAGGTTTCCATGACAATAAAAACAAAATGAGAAATTTATAAAATGTATCATAAATTAAATTTTAATTGGAAGTGTATTGTTATATTATTTTAAAATTTTGTTGCCACTGAAAATTATGAAGCATCCTGGGTATCATGATGCACACCTGTAATCACTGTGGAGATACAGGCAGTAATGTGAGTCCAGTTTCAGCCTGGACTCCATAATAAGACCCACTCTCAAAAAATGAAGTTTGTGTCTTTGTTCACTGAATAGACGTTCAGGAAATCAATCCCTCCATCTCAGCTCAGTCTGCCGCCCCCTCCCCCCGCCCTGTTCTTAGGTAAGAGGTGACATCCAATTCTCCATTTGTGTTCCCTAAATCATATTTCCCACTAAAAGTAATCAGAATTCCCTAGAGAAATAATTGCTTTATATATAGGTCAATAAAACATAAAGCAATCCTGGGAAATATTACTGGACCAGCTATCAAAGATTCCTGGAGTCATGTTAAAATTAAAAAAGACAAATGAAATTCACTTGGAGAAGTTTAAATGTGTCATCTCTGAAACAATTGGATCATCAAAAAATATGATGACACTTCTCCACAGTTCCAGTAAATGTTCCAGTAAATGGATGGAACTAGAAAAAAAAAAATCAGACTGAGTGAGGTAACCCAGACTCAGAAAGAGAAACTGCATGTTATTTCTCATCCTTGGCTGCCAGTTTCAAATCATAAGATAGGAGCACAGATGCTAAGCAACTGCAGAAACCAGGGAAATAGGAAGAGACCATTGTGTGAATGGAGGATGGCAAAGCAATAGAGAGGGACATAGCAGAGTTGGCTGTATGTCTGTCATCACCAACATGGAAAGGGAAAGAGGAATGGTGAAGAAATTCCCAGTGCCTACACAGGAAAAGCAACAGATCACCAAGCACAGCACCATTCCAATGCTCAGGCCAGACTGGAACCTCTCTCTCCTCTGGGTCCTCATTAGAGACTTGCTGCAAGGAACCATGGAAATTATCCACAAACACACTCAAAACAGACCCAGGAAGCTTCTCTTTCTACCTCGCTTTTCAAGTGCCCACACCATCCCCAATGACCAGACTCAGAGAACCAAAGAACCAAACCAAAGACCAGACCAAAGAACCAAAAGACCCAAAAGATGTTGGCTGACCTCTATTGTATCTCAGTATTTGCATCAAGCATGTTTTATAAAGAAGGTACTTCTGCACCCAGGGAGCTCAGAGTCTACTGGGGAATGCTGCTGTTCATAAAACTACACCCTTGTGTAAAAGGAAAACATGTCACAAGAGAGCAACACGGATCTCTGCAAGTACAGAAAGGGGCAAAAGTCAAATTCTCAGGACAAATTAAAGTGTTTTTCTGAGAAATGACATCCATATATGATAGGTTGTACTGGGACTAGAAGGCCATTCCACTTGAGGTGGGGGCAGGGCCACAGAGTTGGTCTAAATATCCTTCCATGGTACTTAGTACAGTAAAAAATATTAAACAAGTGTGCATAATTGCCTATTGGCTAGAAAAATTAAGCCCAAACAGATAGTTTACCATTGATGTGATGCTCTTGGAATCCAGGAACCTCTTGTGGCCATTCTCCTGTAAATAAAAGCAAAGGTTAACCAAGAAGACAGTAGCAGGATGGATGTTGGT
The DNA here is from genome assembly GCF_008632895.1 of Mastomys coucha. Taxonomy (NCBI): domain Eukaryota; kingdom Metazoa; phylum Chordata; class Mammalia; order Rodentia; family Muridae; genus Mastomys; species Mastomys coucha. The sequence continues at coordinate 21,148,278 of NW_022196894.1, read as the reverse complement.
TCAGTAGTGTTTTGCCGTCCCTTGAAATGAACTGGGTCCACTGTGCTGACCTTTGGAAAGAACAGGCTCCTATAAAATGAGTCCTATGTGTAGATTACAGATAGATGCCAACTTATGTGCTTCAACCTACAGTGTCTTAGCTTTACCATGGTGTGAAGAACATTCACATTCAGAAGAAATCAAGGTTCTAGTCTTGAATTATATTCTTTCCCCAGACCAATATGCAGTGTGTTACTCTTAATGACAAAGTTCACAGTCTGCCATATCACTAAGCAGTAGACAACTAACAGTGTGCTGTGTCACTAAGATATTAGGTAGGTTAGTGGCAATATATATGTATGTGTCTGTTTACAGTATCTCCAACTACATTAGATTTACCATAATATGCAAACTACAATGATAAGCCAAGAAGAATGCTTGCTTTATATGCATACATTTTGATAATTTAAGTACATGTCTACCTAAAGAAGAACGTATATATATGCACATATGTGTATATATGTGTAAGATATGATGCACTCACATGCTGTTTGTGTATGATGCTATTTTAAAAACCCTGATAAAACCGTATACTCTCAATGTATTTGTCAGGGTTCTCTAGAGTCACAGAACTTATGGTAGTCTCTATGTAGTAAAGGAATTTATTGATGATTTACAGTCTGTAGTCCAACTCCCAACAATCAACTCCCAACAATGGTCGGCAGCAGCTGTGAATGGAAGTCCGAGAATCCAGCAGCTGCTCAGTCCCACAAGGCAAGCAGATGAAGCAGAGAGGGCCTTCCTTCTCCCAATGTCCTTATATAGGTCTCCAGCAAAAGGTGTTGCCCAGATTAAAGGTGTGTGCCACCACACCTTTAACCCCAGATGACCTTGCTTGATCTCGTAGATCTTTCAGTCTTAATCTTCTAGGATTCATAGCCACTATGCTACCACACCTTTAATCCCAGAAGATCTTGAACTCATAGATCTTCCTATCTTAATCCTCTGGGATTCATAGCCACTATACCTCAAGATCTCCATGCCAAGATTCAGGTCGGAAACTTGTATCTCTCAGCCTCCAGATTAGGGCCAGGTGAGCCTTCTAATTCTGGATTGTAGTTCATTTCAGATATAGTCAAGTTGACAACCAGGAATAGCCACTACACTCAATGTTTAAACAATGTTAAAATATAAGTGACAGGATCTACGAGGTGCTATTTCTCCAAAGCAAGCTATGGGCCCTCCTCAAGTGACTGGAGACACCTGGGTGTCCAGTGGACACTACAATTAGGAAAAGGAGGAAAAGGTGATACTCAGTAAGCATTGTTACAAGCTGAATCCAATGACATGAATTTAAGGGGGAAAAAAAAAAACCTTGCGAAATGCTCTAAGCTAAACTGCGTTCACAACTCATTCCATCTGCAAGTACTAGTTGAATGTCTTGCACAACACTAAATTAGTTATTATTGCTACATAAAAAAAGTTATTCTAAACTTACTGGTTCAATTCAACTACAAAAACAGAAAAAATGCTACTGAAGTCTTTTTTACAAAGCCATTGTTACCCCAACAATAAAACCAGATAAAACCACACATGCATTCTTGTGTTCTTGCACAGCCTGGATCTCAGAACCCTATAGTTGACAAGAGAAGGATAAGATGACACAGAAAAACTGGGATCAGGTAGGCTGGGCTTTCGGATGAAGGTACTGTGGCACCCGGAAGCTAGGTGTGCTTCTTTAATGCAGGTGAACAGGGAGGTGGGGTTATTCCATACAACTAGCAATGGACCAGTTTAGCTCATTGGACAGTTTAGCTCATCTTGGTAGACGCCTCAGTAGGTAGCAGTGTTTTGTAAATATCTGGGGAGAGAAAGCTACAATGGACATTTTCTGCACACATCCATACTAACCAGAGGAAGGTTTTGCTATGCTCAAGTCAACAAACACACACCCATGTGTCTTAGTTAGTGTTTTATTGCTGCGAAGAGACAACACTGCTGCAGCAACTCTTATAAAGGACAACATTCAATTGGGACTGGCTTACAGTTTTAGAGGATTAGTCCATTATCATCATGGCGAGAAGCATGGCAGCTTCCAGGTAGACTTGATGCTGGAGGGGCTGAGAGTTCTACCTCTTGATCTGCAGGCATCAAAAGGAGAGGATGTCCCACACTGGGCTCAGCTTGACCATATAAGACCTTAAAGCCCGTCCCTACAGTGACATCCTTCCTCCAACAAGACTACATCTAATCCAACAAGGCTACCCCCTAATAGTGCTACTCACCATGGCCAAGCATTCAAACACATGAATCTATGGGGGCCACTCTTATTCAAACCACCACACCATACCATGCAAGACTTCACTTGCTCCCTACAAGCACAGCAACGAGGGGGGGGGG
>NW_022196894.1:21123850-21145889 GCF_008632895.1 Mastomys coucha | reverse complement strand
GGGTGGCTGATGAAATGGCTCAACAAGTAGCAAAGGTACTTCTCACTAAAACTAATGGACTGTGTTTGATCCTTAGAAAACACAAAGTAGGAGAAAATTGTCTTCTGCAAGTTGTCTTCTGTCCTCCACACATAGACAGACAGACAGATGTTAAATTATCTTTAAAGAAAATTATAGACTTTCTTCCCGATACATACACATGCAAAAAATGTTGGATAAAATACTATTCTCCTGTGGGGGAGGTGTCCCTATGGCCTAATCACTCCTTAAAGACCCCACTTCTTCACACTGTCACAGACATTAAGTTTCAGCTCCTACATTTTGGAGGGGGTGCATTGAAGCAGTAGCATTCACTCTTCAAGAATCTCTCCACAACTATAGAAGTATGCCTCAAGTGTAGAGAATTTGCCTGGTATGTGCCAGACTCAGGGTTCCATCGCCAAGGATGCAGGAATAATAACAACAGAAAGGCCTTCCAAAGCTGCAGGATGGCAGAGACCTCTGTGAACAGATACATAACCTTCAAAACGCAGCTGGAAAGGATCACATGCAGATGAAAGATTCCATCCAAGGCTCACCACAGGCGTCATTTACTAGGCTGTGGCTATAACAGAAATGGATGGGTATCATAATAGAGAACTGGGGAGAAAACATAAGGCTGGTTTGGAAAGCTCATAATGTCAGAGACCTGGGCTTCTTCTGTCTTGTTGCTCAACTACGTATGTCCAGAACTTTATAGTCACATACAGCAGTGTCCGTACTCCAAGAAGCAGAATAGACTATAAAGAAAGGACAAGCTCTTTCTTCAATAAGGTTGCTAGTACACAGCATGTGACACTTCTCACATTCCACTGGCCACAATCTAATCACATGACCACATCTATTATGAGAGTCTAAGAAAAGGACTCTGTATTCTGGTGACCACTGACCCAGCCGAAATTCCATATCTATGAACTAAAAGGGCATGCCATTAGGGAGTAGTCAACCTAAAGACCCCCACACGATATCCCAGCTCACTCATATCCAGACCTTAGATGCCAGTCTTTTTAAAGCCCACTGTATCTATCACTTGACATACAGTTGTAAGCTGCCATGTGGGTGCTGGGAATTGAACTCCGGTCCTCTGGAAAAACGGTCAGTTTTCTTAACCACTGAACCATCTCTCCAGCCCCTTTAAATCATTCTTATGCAGTCTCTGAGACCCTCTTTGAGTGTGCTAAGCCTTGGCCACCAACATTCATACTTCATGGACCTGCTAGGTGTGTCAGTTTGACCCCACTCCCTCCCTGGTCGACAGCTACCTGAAGCCAAATACAGGGGTCATCCTGCCTCTTTCTCCACCCCACATTCCTTATTCACACTGCTGTAAAATACACCCAGACACAGAGCCATTTCAGTGAATGCTGTGATTTCCTGTCAGACAAAAACAAATCAAAACAAAATAAACAAAAACTTTGTTTTCCCATCTCGTTTCTCCTTTTTTCCTGCTGGCAGCCGGAAAGACAGCTTCAAGATTTGAATGACATCACACCACACCCCTTCCCAGATCTTCCAATGGAGTTCCATCACTCACTACAGAAACCTAACTTTTGAATCACTCATATCTCCAAGGTCCCTTCTATCCTCCTCAGACAGAGACCACTGCAAGGGACAAAGATTAAATAAGGCACCTGGCCTCAATGGCTACTCATTAAAAGGATGATGTGTGCTTCCATCTCTGTCCTCACAGTCCCTCGGCGACTTTGCCTACAACCTGGAAGTAGGCCACAAAGCCCAAGTGTTTAGAGCATGGGACCCCCTTGTGCCTAGAACGGCTAATACTGATGAGGCTCAAGAGGACCACACAAATGACTGATGACCCTCAAATCAAGCCAATAAAGGCGAGATAGAAACGCATAAGCTGGCAAAACCCTCATTGCATAAAATGCCCTCATTAAGCCCCCAAATTAATGCAGATATCAGCTTGTCTGGCACAGTCCCTTCATAGGGAATACCTCTCCCTGGTGTGAGTTACCTGGTGTTGAAGTGCTCAGGCAGCTAGCCTCTGCACTTTCTCGCAGAAATTCCCCTCCTCCCCCTCCTCTGTCCCCCCATCCCCCCCCTTCCTTTACCCAGTGTGAGGTTTCCTTCCCCTCCATGGCCCTTCAGAGAGAACCAGGTGTGGCACGGGAATATCATCGCTATCCCCGTTTCCATAAAGACACCGTCTAACGAACCGCACCCCCCCCCCAGGAGCCACAGATGCCAGCTTGAGAATAGATAGAAGGCAAGTCTATTTAAAGACTGGCCTTCATATTGCCGAGGCTGGCACTCTCACTGATAAACGGCTAAGCATTTCCCAGGTGCAGCTGGCGCCTGTCCTTGGGAAAGAAGCGAAAACCAAACATCCTTGGGGAGATTAAGGTCCCATGTTTGAATCATGAAAAGAGGGTAGTCAGGGGTCATAGGCAACTGTGGCTAGTCGTAAAAACACACTAGTTCCTGATAGCACCATAAAGTTACTCCCCAGGTCAGAAGAGTTCCCCCTCCCAGTCAGGAGATCCTGCCTTGCTGCCTAAACAAAGGATGACTTGTCGCCTCCCCCATCACCCTAAAATCCAAAGAATCCCTGACTATGCTGTATAAAAATGCCAAGCCTTCTAGGCTCGTGGTCACACTCCTGTCCTGCGCAGTGGGAAGGTTTTCGAGTCTGACTCAAATTAATAAAAAGATTCTTTTGTTTCTTTGCATCGGGCCCAGCATTTCTTAGAGCTCTCCTGAGGGTCCCGTGGAATCGCAGACACACTAGTGTGAGTTACCAGAGCCACCATGGGAAGACCTAAACAAGCCCTCAGACTTCAACCTGCTGCTGCTTACCGTAAGTCACTAATTTTGGAGGTCACAGTGCTTGGCAGCGCACTGTCAGCTAACCACTAGGCCTCCAGTGGATGACGATTCAGGCCTTTGGCCTATGATTAACAGTTATTAAGGTTACTTTGGAAAACTTAAAAGCTGCTTTTTCTGAAACTAACTTTTCTCTTGAGCCTACAGATATCTGAATGACCAATAAAATGAGAAGAAAAAACAAACAAAACAAAACAAAAACAAAATTTATCCCTGTTTTCACATTGAGCCTGTCCTCTTTGCTGTCTCCCCAGCTCTGCATGGGAATCATATTCTAAAATGCTTTGGCCAAGACTACCACAGGATAAAGTGACCTGTTGTCAGTCGCAACCAGGACGGGTTTCTCGTGCCTTACCCCTTGAACCCTCTCTGTAGCCGAGCACCCCAAGTCTAGCCTGTGATAAGGTCAGGCCACACCATGGGCAAGATGCCCTTGTCAGCTGTGTGAATAACTCAGCTATTCCTGAGCTATTGAGAGTTATTAGGGCTGGTTAAGTAAACCGCCATTAGCCTTTGAACTTCAAAGCCAGAATGCTTGCAGACACAAGGAAAACACATTTTGAAACCATGGCTAGGTTCAGTGAAAAATTACCCAGCTTTAACACACCCTAGAGAAATAATGAAAACTGCTGCAGCCTTGATCATTGCTTTGATCGACACTGGATCACTTTTCCTCATGGGCTGAAGTTCTGCCAAAGAAACCTCTCCTGTCCCACTCAGTCCCCTCCCATCTACTGTCCCCAGGCCGTACCATCTCACCACCAGCTCCATCTGTCCCGTGTCGCTCCTCCCTTCCTCTGATGACCTTCCACATCCTTTTTTCCTTATTTTTTTTTCAGACCTTTTTTATAAAAGTAGATTTTTTTTTAATTAAAAATAAATCTGGGCAGGGTGGTGGTGACACATGCCCTTAGTCCCAACACTTGGGAGGCAGAAGCAAGCAGATCTCTGAGTTCAAGGCCAGCCTGGTCCACAGCGTGAATTCCAGGGCAACCAGGGCTACATAGAGAAATTTGGGGTGTGGGGGCTCTAGAGAAAGAAAGGAAGAAAGAGAGGAAGAAAGAGAAAGAAAGAGAGAGATAAAGAAAGAGAGAAAAAGAGATCTACCTCCTTTCTGTCTCTTATTAGAAAACAAACAGGATTCTAAGGAATAATAATAAAATAAAACTAATAATAACAATAAATAATATTAAATTAAAATTAAATAATAAAATAAAAATAAGATAAAACAAAAAATAACATTGGAATAGGACAAAACAAACAAACAGAAAGGCAAAGGGCCAAGAAAATAGATATAGAGTCAGACACACACCATGCACCCATTCCCACACTCAGGAATCTCATGAAAACTGGAAGCCGTATGTGTACAATGACCTATATGGTAAAATGAGACAAGAGCGTGTGTGTGTGTGTGTGTGTGTGTGTGTGTGTGTGTGTGTGTGTATGAGTATACATATATGTGTATATGTATATATACATGTATATACATGTATTAGAATATATTATATATTTAGAATATATTATATATTAAGAATGTAGTATATAAAGAATATTATATGTATAAAATATATGTTAAGAATATATGATATATTATATATTTATTATATAATTATATAAATATATGCTATACTTATAGCATATATAATAAATTTTTAAAATAAAATTTAAAAACCCTGACACGACATTATGAGACAAAGAACCTCCAAAGATGCCATTGAATTCATTTTCTGTTGGTCACCTGTTGCTGGGCATGAGGCCTACCCTTGAGAGTATTTTGTTTACCAGTGAGACTCCCTTGGAGAAATTACTTTTTCATTTCTAAGTGGTTATCAACTGGAGATTACTTCTGTATAAGGGATGGTGGCATGAGCCCATTTCCACTTTCAGTTCTAGGACTCCATCTGGTGCAAACCCATGCAGGCCCTGTGCAAGCCACCCCAGGCTCTGTGAGCTCGTAGGTGCTCCAGACCTGTTATTTCTAGAAACCTTTTCCCTTGGTGTCCTCCCTCACCTCGGGTTCTTACGCTCTGCCTTCTCTTCAGCAGAATCCCCTGAACCCTGAAGAGAAGGATTTGATGAAGGCGAGCTATTTAGGGCTGAGTGTCCCCACGTGCGGCTGACCCACGTGTGGCTGACTGTGGATCTCAGTATGTGTTCCCATCTGCTGCAGGAGGAGGCTTCTCCAAGGCACTGACCTGTGAGTGTAGCAGAATGTTCAATAGGAATCTGTCTTTCTTTTTGTTTTTTCTTTTCTTATTTTCTAGAACAGTAGTATTTGGTTTTACCCTAGGTCCCTGGGCTGTCTAGTCCCTGACTCTTGGTCACCCACACAGTATCAGGTATGTGACCTACCTCATGAAGTGGACCTTAAGTCAAATCAGACACTGGTTGATTACCCCCACAAGCTTTGTGCCACCATTGCCCTAGCTTATCTTGCAGGCAGGATACCACTGTAGATCAGAAGGTTTGTGACTCGGGTGGTTTTACTTTTCTCTTTTGGTAGCATGTAGACAACTTTCCCATATCAAAGACACTAGAACATAGGGGTCAAAACTCTTTGTAGGCAGCAGCCCAACTTCTCCATGATCAATGTGTGCATGTTGTCTTCTGTAAAAGACTTGCTGTCAGTTGTGGAGAACAACCTAGAGTCTTGGCAACAGCCTGAATTCTTTGGAGGTTTCCATAGGACCCCTTTGGCCAACAACTTGATTTGATATAACACAATCCCAAGCTTCATTTGGTGACAAGAGATTTGACAACTTTATTTGGGTCATATATATATATGCATATATGCATATTCATATATTTGTATATATGTGCATTGTTTTTCTACTCATCTGCTGGTGGACGCCTAGGATGTTTCCAGATTCTAACTCTGATGACTAGAGAAAGTGTCTCTGTAGTAGGATGAAGCATCCCTTGGGTAGATTCCTGACAGTGGTATAGCTGGATCCTGAGATAGACTGATTCCCATATTTCTAATGAATCACCACACTGATTTCCATAGTGACTATAAAAGTTTGTTCTCCCCCCCAGTAATGGATGAGCGCACCACTCACTCCACATCCTCTCTAGCAGGAACAGTTACTTGTTTTATTGATCTTGGCCATTCTGACATGTGTAAGATGAAATCTCAAAGTAGTTTTGATATGTATTTCCCTGATGACTAAGGATGTTGAACATTTCTTTTCTGAGATTTATTTGTGTATACAGGAGTTTTGTCTGCATGTACGTCTACACACCAGAAGAGGCTATCAGGTCCCATGGACTACAGTTACAGACAGTTGTGAGCTGCCAGGTGAGTCCTGGGGATTGAACTCAGGACCTCTGGAAGAACAGCCAGCACTCTTACCACCAAGCCATCCATCTGTCCATTCCTGTTGAACATTTCTTTAAGTGTTTCTCCTTCATTTGAATTTCTTCTTTTAAGAATTCTCTGTTTAGATCTGTAGCCCATTTTTAAAATTGGACTGTTATCTTGATACCTAGTTTTCTGGGTAATTGATAAAAATCTTTTCCGCTTTGTCCAAATGACGGTGTCCTTTGTCATGCAGCAGCTTCTCAATTTCGTGATGTCCCACTTATTAACTGTTGGTTTTGGTCCCTATGCTATCAGTGTTCTGTCCAGAAAGGATTATTCTATGTCAGTGAGTTCAAGGCCACTCCTCACTTTCTCTTCTATAAGGTTCAGTGTATCTGATTTTATTTTAAGATCTTTGATACATTTGGAGTTGAGTTTTGTGCAGGGTAGTAAGTATAGATCTATTTGGATTCTTCTACATGCAGCCGTTTGTTGAAGATGATATCTTTTTCCCATGTGTATTTCTAGTTTATCAAAAAAATAGGTGTCCATACATGTATGAATTTATGATTGGGGCTTCCATTTGATTCCATTTGTCTGTGCATCTGATATTGCATCAATGACACGCTGCTTTTATTACTACAGCTCTGTAGTATAACTTGAGATTGCAGATGGTGACAGATACCTCCAGCAGTGACTTGATTATTCAGTATTGTTCTAGCTATCCCGTTTTTTTTTTTCATATGAAGCTAAAAATTTCCCTTTTAATTTCTGTGAAGAATTGTGTTGGAATTTTGGTGGGGATTGCACTGATCTGTAGATTGCGTTGGGTTAGATGGCCCTTTTTACTTTATTAATTCTACTGATTCACAAGCATCTTTCTGACATTTTTCAAACCTTGCAACCCGTTTATATGTCAAGGCCTGTCCTACCCTGTCCCCTCTCCAACCCCCAGGCCTCCCCTTGACTTTGTTTCCCCTCCCCTTGACTTCATTGCTATTTCATTTGTGTTTCTGGTGTCAGGGTGTGTGTGTGTGTGTGTGTGTGTGTGTGTGTGTGTGTGTGTGTGTGGTTTTCCACAAATCATTCTTATACACATAGAAGTAGATTGCAGTTTGGTTTTACTTTATTTCATTACTAGTCCTTACATGGCTGTGTGGATTCAGATGGGAATGGAGGTGAGGAGGAACTGGGAGGTACAGGGCAGGGAAAACTGTAATCAGAATATATTGTATGAAAAACAATCGATTTTCATAAGAGAAAAATAATGAAATAAATAAATAAAACAAGTAGATTGCAGTAGTTATTTTCCAGGTAATTATTGTTATTGTTTGGTTTTTGTTTGTTTGTTTGTTTGCTTGTTTTGGTTGGGTGGGTGTTTTTTTTTTTTTTTTTAATTCTTCTGCCAGGAACACTTGACCCTCAATAATACCAGGTAAATAAAGGAATAAAAACACCCAGGAAAAGGAACATGACAGGCTGGGGTGATGGCTCAGTAGATGAAGAGCTTGTTGTGAGAGCAAGAAGATCTGAGTGATGATCTTTAGCGCCCACATAAAGGCCAGGTGGGTATGGCAGGCTGCCTGTAACAACAGTGCTCAAAAGGGAAAGTTCTTGGGAAACGCTGGCTAGCAAGATTAGCTGATTCGCTAAGCTGGAGCTTCAAGTGAGATTCCCCCCACCCCCACCTGCCTTAATACATAAGGTAGAAGAGGAAGACTTCACAACCATGTACACACATACATGTGTGCCCACACGTGTGAGCATGCAAACAGGCATATATGATAAGTGCCTAGCTCTATTCTATTTTTTGGAGTAGGGTGGTGTCTCACCTCACCACATGGTAACTGAGCCTGTCTTTGCAAGCTCTGATAAATATCTGAGCACCTACTGCTGCATCTCCGCATTTACTAGGGCCAAATTCCTTCTGATAAGATGATAGAAACCGGAGTGAGGCGGAACTGAGCCTCCTCCTGGGAACAAAAGCCATCTCACAGGAGAGTTCCAGTTGAGTCATGTGGCTTCCTAACCTTCTAGATGTAATTTGAACAAGCAGGCATCCTGAAACTCTAGCTGCTTTGGGGATAGTTGATTTAGAAAGGAATCAACAATGCAGAAGGTTATAACCACTGTGGAACACAAGGGGGCAGCAGTTGCTCCTCTTCAGGAACTTAGACAACCATAATTAGGAGTTCAATAGAAGGTATAAATTACAGTGCGTTTTAGTGAAAACAGGAACTATAGCTGCAAGCAACAACATGGAAGACCCTCACAACACGCTGCCAGACACAATTCAAACAGAGGACTCAAAGACTTAAAATTTCCTCAGGAATCCCATCCATGCTGGGGGAAAATAACAACAGCCAGGCAGGGGAAGGATTCATAGTTCATACTTCATATATGTGTGTGTGTATACACATATATATGTATATATAAATACATGTTTTATGTATATATGTATATATACATATATAAATACACATATACTATGTATATATTTATACAAATTTATATATGTATATATATGTGTATATATATATATAAAACATTTCTGTGCACGTGATGTTCAGAAATAGGCCAAGCTGAAGTGTCTCCATGAGCTTGCCACGGTGGAGGTAGGGCGAACATCATCAGCTGGGTCCAGTCCCTTGGTAGAAGGCACACAAATTCACAACAGATACTTGTTAAACTTCACATCAGTGGTTTTGTAACCATCTGGCAGGACATGAGAAATTCAAAGGAGAGACGACACCTGGGCCCTCCCTTTGGCCACCACCCCATTCAAAAAAGGACTCAAAGAATTAAAATTTCCCCAGGAATCCTATGCTGGGGGAAAAAATAACAACAGCCAGGCAGGGGAGGGATTCATAATCCAGACACTGTTCTTTAATTAACATGTGTGTATTTCCTGGAGTCTGTCTGTCTTTTCTCTGTCTGTCTCTCTCTCACACACATCTTCTACATCAAATTGTAACACAAGGGAAATTGGGGTCCCCTTTAGTGGGTCTTGGTCTCTTTAATAAAAAGAATTTAAAAACCAGTCAGACTGAGACAGGCTGAGTCCATGGCAGGCTTCAAACTGACAGTTCGGGGACTAGGCCTAAATTTCTTTTTCCAAGACCTGGGCAAGTGTAGACCTCAGAAGCTGCCCTGCCATGTGTCCTGAGGCAAGGACAATGGGTCAGCAACAGTGTCCAGATTTCCTCAGCAACAGTTTCCAGACCCCAGCAATGGTTCTGAAGTGTCCCGAGAGATAGGGCCAAGAGATAGAGGCTACCCTCACCTCCCAGGAATTCCCTGATGTATTTAAATCAGGCCTGCAAGCTCACATGGGCGTCTCCATATTGGAATGGGAGACTCCAGCATTCTGGACTTCTACAGAATAAAACACTCTTATTTTTTAATGCATATTCTTTTTGTTTGTTTGTTTGATTGATTTAAAGATATATTTATTTATTATATATGAGTACACTGTAGCTGTCTTCAGACACACCAGAAGAGGGCATCAGATCTCATTACAGATGGCTGTGAGCCACCACGTGGTTGCTAGGATTTGAACTCATGACTTCTGGAGGAGCAGTCAGTGCTCTTAACCACCGAGCCATCTCTCCAGCCCAACGCTCTTTGTTTTTACATATTGAGTTCGAGGCATCATTCTTTGGCGAACCATGGACCCTTACAAGATAAAAGCATCAGGACAATTTTACTAGGGGTTTGAAGGAAAACCACAAGGTGGCAAGCTGGAAATCTTGCCCAGAGGAAAATGGAAAAGGGCACAGCCATGCTGTTTGAATTAAACAGGCATGGAGGTCAGCCACAGGGAGAAAGGGAAGCGTTAGAAAAGTAAAGGCCAGACCGTTAGGAAAAGTGCTCTTAGAAAGGGGGCAGGGAGAAGAAAAGCAAAGTTCCAAAGTTACACCTTCGTGAGTAACTCGGGCAAGTGAGCCTACTTACAGAGCTGTATGGCTGCACTCTGAAGGAGACTGTGTTGAGTGTGGGGCTCTGGGAAGGAAAAAACACATTGCCTCATTAAAGGGATAGTTAGCCCTCCTGCTTAAGGTGGGCCACTCTTCCTTGGCCAGGTGACTGACCAGCCCACCTGAATTAACTCTTAGTGGGGAGACACTGCAGGAAATGGAGGGAACAAAGAATCCTGGTCCGGCCCTCTTCCACTCTCGCTTGCTCTCATTTGGCAAACCCTCGAACTACTCCACCTCCCTTCATTCGTGTTCCCCAACAGCCGCAGTTTGTAATGACTTGCTTCCTTGGGAGCATAGGAAACGGAAAGAAGAAGTTAAGGAAATGAGGAAACTGCTAGTGGGCATTGCGGACGTATTCGAGGGGGACAGTGAAGACATTGAAGCATGACCAGTTCAGTATTGGGAGAAGGTCGTATTGTAGATATCAGCGAGAACAAGCAGAGGCATCTGGGGTAGTCAGCTATAGCTGCCTCTCTGGGACAGAGTAGCAGAGAGAACAGGAATGGGGAGGAGCAGCCTGCCAATTGCCAGGGCTGCAGGAGGAGGAAAGAGCATGAAGACAGTGGGAGACTCTTGTCAGTTGTAAGGTGTTACACTGCGGCGGAGGAGGGCGGTTAGCTGAAACAGCTGGAATCTAGCACGGGGCTCTGAATTGTTGGAGGCTTGTTTGAGTTAATAGAGGACTAGATGCTGGCTCTGGATATTGGGGGTGAGGAGGCTGGAGGAGCAGAGAAGGAAGTATTAGCTGACAGAACCGCACTTTACAAGGTTTCTGAGGAATGCTAAGTGCTTACTGGGTCAGAGTCCAGCCTGAGCTGAGCCCAAATTGTCTTTTTGGAGGTTGGGACCGGACAACACACACTTATAATCACAGCACATAGGAGGCAAAGGAAGAAGGATTAGGAGCTCGAGGCCAGCCTTGGCTATATACTAAGTTCAAGGCCAGCCTGGGTTTCTATCAGGCTGTTATGAAGTATGGAAGACCACTCAGACACATGCTCAAGACAATAGAATTAGCCAGCCAGCGACTACACTGGGTGTGTGCAACTCAAGTACAGTCCTGAGCCTTTCTCAGGGTGAGCTTTTAGGCACAAAAGCCACACCTTGGGCTGACACACCTCAGTCAACAAAAGAGCTAGCCAGAAGCAGAACTACAGAAGCCAAAAATCAAGGTTAGTACATCTAGGGACATTTCCAGAACTATGGGCTTTGATGGATGAGGTCTTTGTTTTTGTTTTGGTGGATGTTGCTGCGTACATGCTGGGTTCCCAAGCCTGAATGGTACTTCCATCATGGCATCAGTAGGGTGAAGGTCTAGAGGCATATGAAGGTCTAGGTCCTTTACATTCCCAACTCTTAGGCACTAGTCAAATCATGGACTCATCTGGGGGCAGAGGTTATATCAACTTCTTAGCACTAGTAGTTTAACTGAATTTATTTTCTATTTTACATAACTGTGGTGGTCTAAAAGAAAATAAGCCCCCATAGGCTCACAGGGAGCGGTGCTAATAGGAAGTGCAGTCTTGCTGGAGTGGGTGTGGCCATGTTGGAGGAAGTGCATCACTAAGGGGTGGGCTTTGATGTCTCAGAAGCTCAAGCCTGCCTGGTGGCTCACACCGCACTTTCTGCTGCCTGCTGATCTGTCGCGACCACCCTCGACCAGCAAGAATGATGCAACACACGCTCGAGCTCTTCTCATGAAGTTTAATCAGGAACCTTTAACAATCTTCTGACCACGAGGAGAGCCAACCCACAGGTTAAATACTGTATGGTCAGCCACCCAAGTAAAGCGACGTGGCGTTATCTAACAGGCCCACATAGCGGAAGCAAGCCAGTTGACTCTGCCCATAACCAAGAAAGGACTTGTTTACTCATGAGCACTCGCCGTCAGGTTGGAGGGGAGCGGAGGCCAGCGCCATCTTTGAGGTGTGGAGCACCTCAGCTCTCCACACTGATCCAGATACAGAACTCTCAGCTCCTTCTCTAGCATCATATCTGTCTATGCACACCCATGGTGAAAATGGACTAAACCTCTGAATATGTAAGCCAATCCCAAGTAAATGTTTTTCTTTATAAGAGTTGCTGTGGCCATGGTGTCTCTTCCCAGCAATAGAACCTAACGAAGGCAATAGCTAAGTAGACAGTTGAACAAGCAGCATCCTATAGAGAGCTAGGAACAAAAAGATGAATGGTTCCGCCATGGCCATGAGCAGTCAACCACGGGGACCAGGAGAACAAAGCTTGACATCAGTTGTTAGACTCTTGACACCTCCTTTCTCTGTCCTGAACAGTGTTTCTAACCATGGCTAAACCTTCTCTAATTATCCCTGACTGATGGACAAAGAAGCAACGAGTTTCTCCCAGTGTCGTACAGAGAGTCCTTCTTGTCTCCTAAAGAGGAGGTCCAATCCTCTCCAATTCTGAAGAACAACCTCGATTAATGAGTCTAACTGGGTTTCCAGGTGTGAACAGAATTTTCCAGATGGTTCAGATCTTTAAGCATTGATGTCCTTAAAGCTTTTATCCCTCATGATTAGGGCTGGAGTCCAACTGCAGCACAGTCTTCAATGCCTGCAGCAAGGGAGCAAGAATGGAATGGCTTGCTGTGCAGGGAAGCCTAGAATCTAGATTTAGAGGGGCCCTGCCCTCTTCTCCATTATAGACAAGCACTTGTGGTATACCACGCATGAGGACGCAAAGGAGTGGGTTCTCCTCCAGTACAAACAACTCAGAAGATGTACGCTTGGTTAAGCTGTACTGCAAGCAAGCCAGGTAGACTCTGGGACCCAGAATTAACTTGCTAGCATCTTCACAGGGAGAACTATCTAAGGGGTATCTTGGAGACATTAAACAGGCACCCTTCTCTCAGATGTCCCCCAAGGTGAGCTTAGGTTCATCCCATTTACAGTTGTTAGGGTTGGAAGTGGAGTCTCTATGCGCTTCTCAGTTAGACTCTTCCTTATTTTTCATACCCAAGGTCCTAGCTCTTATGGGAGGTTGGGGTTTTTCCCATGGGGAGACAAAAAAAGACAAAATAGGACAATAATAATTATAGGACCCCATGTCAGTCTTATCTCTAGGGGTTGGAGGACCTGGGAACACCCCATCACTATCTTCTGTAGACTCCTTTCGTGGGGTGTGATGGTCCACAGGGTGACACTTACTGCTGTGGGGGTAGTGAAGAGCCCAGGTTATAGGTTCTTTCCATGCTGGCCCCAGGCTCTGCATCAGGACTCTCTTTACCCATACAAGATCACCAGGCTCAGACACAGGCAAAAATGCAGCCTCTCACACCATCTGATGAATGGTCCTCTGAGTCTGCTGCAACGCCCATAAGGACTTGAGGATGGAATGGTTAGTAATTTTTGCCTAATGAACTTTTCCATACTGAGGTTCATATAGCCCTTAGGAGGTGTGATGGTTTGAATATGCTTGGTCTATGGGAAGTGGCACTATGAGGAGGTGTGGCCTTGTTAAAGGAAGCAGGGTCATTGTGGAAGCAGGGTTTTGAGGTCTCATATATATGCTCAAGTCTATGGCCAGTGTAATCATAGCCTCCTCCTAGCTACCTGTAGAAAAGATTCCTCCTAGTTGCCTTTGGATCAAGCTGTAGAACTCTTGGCTCCTCCAGCCCCACATCTGCCTGGACTCTGCCATGCTTCCCACCTTAATGATAATGGACTTAAACCTCTGAAACTGTAAGTCAGCCCTAATTAAATGTTTGGCTTTATAAGAGTTGCTTTGGCTATGGTGTCTGTTCACAGCAATGAACCCCTAACTAAGACAGGAGGGCAAAAGGTAACAGGCTGGCCCAATTTTTACCAGTCTCACCAACATGATTAGTTTACCTGTACTGAGCTTCATGGCTTCTAAGCACAAAGTAGTTTCCACTCAACATTTAGGACATTTCCATGGAAAACTCTGTGAGGGCTGGGCCATTGTCACACCCCAAGGGCAGGAAAACCCAAATTTATTGTAATATCTGGGCCTGAGTAACTCAGCAGTTGGAGTTGCCCTAAGACAGGTTGCCAGGTAGGGTTTGGTGACCATCTGTGTTCTGATAGCAGCAGGGAATATGGGCCTCTCATCTGGCAAGAATGACTACCATTTGCCTCCTGTTTGGCATCTTCTCATTTTGTCCACTTGGTTTCTTTGTATATAGATTGGGCTCTGGAGCAATTCAGATTCATGTGGTGGAAACAAGATCTAGAGAGGTTTCTTCTGGTTCTAGGGTCACCTTCTGGGTGGCCAAGTCTACTGCTTTGTTCACTTAGGCCTCTGGGGATTTTCCCTTTTTCTGTCCTTTGCAGTGGACTAAAGTGGAAATTTCCGGTTTCTTTGGAAACTCAGTTTTTTCATGTAACGTTTTTCTGGAAGCTGTCTTGTGAGAGGATGTTTTACTGAAGCAGATATCTGAGAGGGTGTCTTAGTTAAGGCTTTACTGCTGTAAGCAGACACCATGACCAAGGCAACCCCTACATCATTTAATTGGGACTGGCTTACAGGTTCAGAGGTTCAGTCCACTATCATCAAGACAGGAACATGGCAACATCCAGGCAGTCATGGTGCAGGCAGAGTTGAGAGTTCTACATCTTTTTATGAAGGTTGCTAGCATGATACTGGCTTCCAGGCAGCTAGGATGAAGGTCTTAAAGCCCACACCCACAATGACACAATGACCTATGCCAACAAGGCCACACCTTCTAATAGTGCCACTCCCTGGATCAGGCATATATAAACCATCGAAGAGAGCATGTGATATTTTGCTGGAGTGGATGCTTGAGAGGTCATATGATATTTGAAAAGAGTATAAATAGAACCCCATAAACAGTGAGAGGTCACTCTTGCATTGTGATGCCATGCAATGCTTCCCTGGGCTTCAGTGGGCTTTGTTGGGCTTTGCTGGGCTTCTCTGGGTTTCGCTGGTCTTCACTGGTCTTCACTTTGTAGAGAGAAACTTCTCATGGTATTCCATCTGCTTCTTGCTGCTTTCTGCTGACTCATACCAAGCCTTGAGGTTTCTGCTAAATCAAGCTGCTACTATTGATTCATGTTTGGTGTTTATGATTGAGCTAGACTGCTGGTATCCTGACAAAGAGGAGAATTACCCCCAAAGAACTACTTCTAAGCAGGTCTACAACCCCCTTGTCCTATTAAACATCTTTCTTCCTTACCTTTGGTCGGTGGGCTAGAAGGGAGGTTGAAGCATGTAAGAACCCTGAATAAAGCAGGCTTTGAAAAAATCTAAGCCTACAATGAGCAACGGCTATCTCTCTTGGCAACCGTACACAGCCTCAAGTAGGGCCAGGAATTTGTTTTGTTTTGTTTTGTTTTTCATTTTCTTTCTTGGCTGAAGTGAGGAGCTCCCTTTCTATACATAGAGGGTCTCCCTCTATATATTTAAAGGATCCCATGAACATGGGCCCTGGCAAATGTATACCTACTATCTGTATATACAGTGATGACTTTGCCCTTCCTCTAGTAAAGTACCTGGACTAATGCCAGAAACTCAGCCTTTGTGATGGTGAAAGATGGACTAAGCACTTACACACTGTAGCCACCTACCTGTCTAGATAAACTGAGCTTCAAGCTCTTCCTAGTTGCAGAGGGGTCCAGGGCCAGAGCAGCACCCAGACAGCGTCTTCCCTCTTGCCCCTCCTGGATTTTGTCAAGTCATACTTTTGAAGCCATGGTTTTAACTCCCCTCCCACGTAAAATTCATAAAGGTATTTTTTTTTTAACTGTCCAAATGGTTTGAGGATTTCATTCGGTGGTAGAATGGTTGCCTTGTAAGCATAAGGCCCCAACGATAGATAGATAGAGAGATAGATAGATAGATGATAGATAGAGATAGGCAGATGATAAAGTTCACAAAAATTGAGTGACTAAGTCAGCAAGAAAGTTTGGTAGATAAAGACATTGCCATGCAAATCTAATGACCCAAGTTAAACCTCCAGACCCATGTAAAGGTAGGCATAGATAACTGACTCCTCAAAGCTGTTTTCTGACCTCCACATGTCATATTACACACACACACACACACACACACACACACACACATGAATGAATAGTATTTAAGCTGACTGAGCATCTGTAATACCTGAGCAAAGGAAATAGTGGTATCCATTGACCAACAATGTGACAGCATTTTGTGGGGGAATGACATTGGTGGGATAAGAAGGCAAAAGTCTTGACTTGTGAAATAAGGGCCTGAGAGAATAAGTAAGTGAAGAAGACCATTTAGAACTTCATAGAACTACCAAAGCAGAACAGAGAAGTCGGGGCAGGCCAGGGACAGCCATAACATCTGGTAGAATCACAGGATAAGGAGACAATAGTGTTGGGCAGCAAAGCCAGCTTTGCAGGCTCTGCTAGAAAACTATGATGTGCTGAAAACTCATTCTTGAGAAGTGAGTGACAATGCCAGATATTCAAACACCTACAGAGCTTCACACTGGATGAACTCTGCTAAATGTTCCACATGTGTTTATTTCAGGATTGAATTCTGATATAATACCAATGTGGGAGATAACACAGTTCTAAACATCTAAAGCAGTGGTTCTCAACCTTCCTAATACTATGACCCTTTAATATAGTTCTTCATGATGTGGTAAAGCATAAAGTTACTTTCATTGCTCCTTCATAGCTGTAATTTCTAGATATTAATAAAAGAAAATATTGATTTTGATTCAATAAATGCTTTCTTTTAGTCTAAAACCTTAATATCTCTTAACATCGATAGACTCAATTCCCCAATAAAAAGACATAGACTATCAGACTGAGTACGTAAACAGGACCCAACATTTTGCTGCATACAGGAAATCCACCTTAGTGACAAAGACAGACACTACCTCAGAGTAAAAGGCTGGATTTTCCAAGCAAATGGTCCCAAGAAACAAGCTGGAGTAGCAATTCTAACATCAAGTAAAATCTACTTTCAACCTAAAGTTATCAAAAAAGATAAGAAGGGACACTTCATACTCATCAAAGGTAAAATCTACCAAGATGAACTCTCAACTCTGAACATCTATGCTGCAAATGCAAGGGCTCCCACATTCATAAAAGAAACTTTGATAAAGCTCAAAACACACATTGCACCTCCCACAATAATAGTGGGAGACTTCAACACCCCACTCTTAGCAATGGACAGAGCATGGAAACAGAAACTAATCAGAGACACAGTGAAACTACCAGAAGTTATGAACCAAATGGATTTAATACATATCTATAGAACATTTCATCCTAAAACAAAAGACTATACCTTCTTCTCAGCACCTCACGGCACCTTCTCCAAAACTGACCATATAATCAGTCACAAAACAAGCCTCAACAGATACAAGAAGACTGAAATAATCCCATGCATCCTATCAGATCACCATGGACTAAGGCTGGTCTTCAATAACAACATAAACAATAGAAAGCCAACATACACGTAGAAGCTGAACAGCACTCTACTCAGTGATAACTTGATCAAGGAAGAAATAAAGAAAGAAATTAAAGACTTTTTAGAGTTTAATGGAAATGAAACCACAGCATACCCAAACTTATGGGACACAAAGAAAGCAGTGCTAAGAGGAAATCTCATAGCACTGAGTGCCTCCAAAAAGAAACTGGAGAGAGCATACATGAGTGATTTGACAGCACAACTGAAAGCTCTAGAACAAAAGAAAGCAAATAGACTCAAGAGGAGTAGAAGACAGGAAATAATCAAACTCAGGGCTGAAATCAACTAAATAGAAACAAAAAGAACTATACAAAGAATCAACAAAACCAGAAGCTGGTTCTTTGAGAAAATCAACAAGATAGATACACCCTTAGCCAAACTAATCAGAGGGCACAGAGACAGTATCCAAATAAACAAAATCAGAAATGAAAAGGGAGACATAACAACAGACACGGAAGAAATCCAAAAAATCATGAGATCCTACCACAAAAGCCTATACTCAACAAAACTGGAAAAGCTGAATGAAATGGACAATTTTCTAGACAGATACCAGGTACCAAAGTTAAATCAGGATCAAATAAAACTCCTAAAGAAATAGAAAGAGGACTAGCGAGATGGCTCAGCGGGTAAGAGCACTGACTGCTCTTCTGAAGGTCCTGAGTTCAGATCCCAGTAACCACATGGTGGCTCACAACCACCCGTAATGAGATCTGACGCCCTCTTCTGGTGTGTCTGAAGACAGCTACAGTGAATTACACTGGAGAGAGTGGGGCTGGCAGAGGTCCAGAGTCCAATTTCCAGCAGCCACATATTTAAAAAAAAAAAAAAAACTCAAGTAACAGCAGATGCTAGCAAGGATGTGGAAAAAGAGGAACACTTATCCATTGCTGGTGTGATTGCAAGCTGGTACAATCACTCAGGAAATCAGTTTGGTGGGTTCTCAGAAAATTGGATATAGTACTACCTGAGGACCCAGTTATACCACTTCTGGACATATACCCAGAAGTTGCTTCAACATGTAATAAGGATACATGCTCCACTATGTTCATAGTAGCCTTATTTATAATAACCAGAAGCTAGAAAGAACCCAGATGTCCTTTAATAGAGGAATGAATACAAAATATGTGGTATATTTACACAATGGCATACTACTTAGCTATTAAAAATGATGAATTCACGAAGTTCTTAGGCAAATGGATGGAAGTAGAAAATATTACCCTGAGTGAGGTAACCCACTCACAAAAGAACACACATGGCATGCACTCTCTGATAACTGGATATTAGCCCAGAAGCTCAGAATACCCAAGATACAGTTCACAGAACAGATGAAGCTCAAGAAGAAGGAAGACCACAGTGTGGTCTTCTTTGGTCCTTCTTAGAAGGAGGATCAAAATACCCATGGTAGGAAATACAGAGACAAAGTTTGGGGCAGAAACTGAAGGAAAGGACATTCAGTGACTGTAGCACCTAGGGATCCAACCCATATGCAGTTACCAAACCCAGACATTATTGTGGATGCCAACAAGGCCTTATTGACAGGAGCCTGATATAGCTGTCTCCTGAGAGGCTCTGCCAGTGCCTGACTAATACAGAAGTGGATGCTCACAGCCATCGATTGGACTGAGCACAAAGTTCCCAATGGAGGAGCTAGAGAAAGAACCCAAGGAGCTAAAGGGGTTTGCAGCCCCATAGGAGGAACAACAATATGAACCAACCAGTACCCCAGAGCTCCCAGGGTCTAAACCACCAACCAAAGAGCACACATGAGAGATCCATGGCTCCAGCCACATATGTAGAAGAGGATGGCCTTGTGGGACATCAATGAGAGGAGAGGCCCTTGGTCTTGTGAAGGCTTGATGCCCCAGTGTAGGGGAATGCCAGGAGCTGGTAGGTTAGTGAGCAGGGAGAGGGCAAATGGAAGAGAGGGGTTTTCAGAGGGGATAAAATTTGCAATGTAAATAAAGAAAACATCTAATAAAAAATATAAGAATGAAACTTAATAATATAGTAATTGTAACAAAAAAAAGGTACTATTCTGCCTCTGTGGAAGTAGAAGAGAGGCTTACACACACAAAGGCTCATGGCTACCTTCTTTCATTAGAGAACGAGAAGACATAATCTCAGAATTGTAAATGATTCTGCTCAGCTAACTGATCTACCTAGCTCAAACAATCCATGAAACTTCTGCAAATATCTGGCACAACCAAAGCTTTACTTTAAGACTGAAGTCATCAAAAAGGACCCAGAAAAGGGCTGTGAAGAGTTATAAAGAATAACAGAAAAAGAATAAGAAGATGGACAGAATTCAAAGTTACCTTGGACATTCTGGAGCTTGTTAATATTTGACATTAAGTTTTGATGCACATGCATATACACATGCACACATATACACACATGCAGGTACACAGGAATATAAGAGCTGAAGCAGCTCATGGTAGAAATAAAAAAATCTCATAAAAAAGAATTAGTATGGGAGCAATACAAAGAAAGTAAAAACTGTCAAACCCACCTATAAGCACAGATGAAAAAATGAGGAAATAGACCGAAATTAAATGGAAATAAAGGTAAGAGGGATTATAGGAAAAATATAGATAGGAACTACACAAAACTCAGTATGAATTGGAGTTTAACATGTGACAGGGAAGCAAAGGAATTATTCAGATGCCCTTTTTAAAAATTAGAGATTAGATTAAAAATTGAAATGATTTGTCCCAAGAAAAAAGAACAAAGAAGTGTACTATAAAAAAAAAAGTTGTAAGCTTCAAAGAACTCTTTGAGAGACTATGGAAAAATTGTTGTCACTTAAAAGAAAAAGGGGCACTGACCTTAAATTTCCCCAGAGTAAAGCACCACTCCAGAAAATGGTGCTGAAGTGTCTAAAAGTCCTTAGGGAGATGAAGCTAAGACATGGACATGAATATGAAGATAAGCCCATCTTATAGAAAATACTGACTGATAAACTTAAGGCACTGAAGAGGTTGGCAAAAAAGCAACGGAACTCACACTGGGATTGAATCTACTTTACTGTGTGCCAAGGCTTAGAGGGATTCACAGGCTGTGGTAATAAGGTAGAATGAAAACTTGCAAAAATACTTTATGCTGAATACTTTTACCAGAATAGCTTTATGCTGATGCATATTGAATCCTGTATTGAAAGGAGTTAAATGGTATCATTAGAAGATGTTAAATCAAATAAAAAGCATTGAAAGGTTATTTATAAGACAAAGGTAACTGCTAAGAAGATAGAGCATTATATTAGGTAGAAGATTAAAAGGAAGAAAATGGAAATGGGCTAATTTGAGCATACTCTTGGAGTCAGAGATTCTGTCTACCAAAGGGTTAAAGATTGCATCTCAAATCATGGGTGTAATAGTAACTTTTTTTTTTTTTTTTGGTTTTTCGAGACAGGGTTTCTCTGTGTAGCCTTGGCTGTCCTGGAACTCGCTCTGTAGACCAGGCTGGCCTCGAACTCAGAAATCCGCCTGCCTCTGCCTCCCAAGTGCTGGGACTAAAGGCGTGCACCACCACCGCCCGGCTATAACTTTTATACTAAAAAGGATACTCCAAGTATTAGAGTAAGCACATGCATTCAAAAAGAGAACTACCAAATATATTTCATGATAGATACAACGCAAAAACATAAAGTAAATTGACAGAACTCAGCCAAGTTGAGATGTCCCAGTGCTGGCCATGCCTAACAGACACTGAGTGCTGAGAAAGAGAACCAAAACCTTGGTTGGTGTCTTCATTGGTTTCCCTGGTGTATGCACTCCTGCCGTAGCCAGTTTCAAGCTATTGATCTGATATTGCTGATGTTGATTTGAGAAGAAATGGACACTTTCGTATTTTTGCTCTTATGAGTTGTGATCTGGCTTTGGCACAGTAATACTGACAGCAATAAACAGAGTTCAGACTGCCACGCACACTTTGCGTGATGGTGGTATTTGAGGCGTAAACTTAAGGAAAGTCAGTCTCCTGCCTCCGCATTGTCACCTGGCACCCCAAACTCAGAGGTAGCCCAGATATGTCCTCGTACTTGTGTGCTAGGGGCTCACCAAGATACCATTTCTTAACAGCTAGAAAAAGAAAATTCGGACATTGCTCTCTAACCTACACCAATGTTCCAACATCCTAGTCAAACTCAGGCTTGGAATGTTAAGCCATTCTAACTAATTGCCTACAGCATTGTGGTTAGGGCACTGAAGCTCACAGATTGAGAGACTTATCCCAGGACAAAATCAAGTAAAATCCTCATTTTCAGTCATGTACTACTACAGCTGAACCACTCCTAGGAATTAGCAAGAGACTGTCTCTACTTCCCCAAAAGATTAGCATAGTGGGTGTTTTATCTAGGATGGGTGGGACCTTAATTGAGAGTGTGTGTGTGTGTGTGTGTGGTGTGTGTGTGTGTGTGTGTGTGTGTGTGTGAGAG
>NW_022196894.1:21099078-21123481 GCF_008632895.1 Mastomys coucha | reverse complement strand
TTGAGGACTCGAGATTCAAGCCTCTATTCTCCTGGCTCATGTACCAACAGCCTCCCGGGACTCCGGCCAGGCCCGTGCAGCCGGAACATGCTCGGAGCCCGAGGGTGCTGCACCAGTCCATAGGAGATGGCTGCTGTTTTAGACCTAATGTGTTTCAGGTGACCTCAGATGTACCCTGACTACTGAGCTGCCAGATTTTTCATTTTTCTCTTTTGTAATGATTGTAAAAGCCTCATGTCATTTTTTGAGAAATACATTCAGATAGAACACTTCTTGTGTAGTGTCTATTTGTCAAAAAGCCTAATCTTATGCACACCTGGCCAGAACCCATCGTCCTGCGGAACAAGGGACCCCGTAAGAAACCCCAGTCTGTGGCATCAGACAAGGAGAGAGGTTTTGCAGTGGCCTACAAATCAAAACCAATTTCAGGCTGTCTACAAGATGTGTCCCCTCAAAGCATGAGAGTTAAGTGCTTTGACAGTGATGGCTTATGTGTTCTGGGGCGGAGGAAGGTGGGAGGTAAGAATGGTGTTAAATGAGACGGCTCAGAGCATGCTCCACAGTAAGGAAGCATGCAGATATAGAACCGCAAATGTGAGTCCTATGGGACAAACAATATGATATTTACATTCATGAACAAAAACGCTAGGTCTTGCAAGGAGAAATGGATAAAGATGCTTTGCTTAAAAGAGATTTTATCACTCCCATGACAAGAAATCCCATGAATAAAAATGAATAAATAAGAATATAAAAGACCCAGATGATATAATAAGTCACTGAAAACCAAGAAAATATAATTTTTTCTATCAAGGTGCCTATGAAAGGGCCTTGTCTTCTTTATCAGAAACCACAAAAAGGCAGTCTTGAAACCCAGTCACATACCAGACCACATGAAAATAGTAATACTTCTTTTTAATTGAAGAAACCTATTCAGGTAATATTCTTTATCATAAATAATAAAACAATGGCGTTTATCATAATTTTTTAAGGAAAGTCCCTTGCCATTTGAAAATTTCAGCTTTATCATTTTAAAACAATTCTTGAATCTAAAACTATAATTACAGAATGTATGAGAGCAAATAATGTGATGGCATCATACTCAGAACGTGGGAATATAACAATAGTGATCAGAGAAAATGAGAGGAATGCGTACAGTAACCAATATCAGATCAATAGCTTGAAACTGGCTACAGCAAGAGTGCATACACCAGGGAAACCAATGAAGACACCAACCAAGGTATTGGTTCTCTTTCTCAGCACTCAGTGTCTGTTAAGCATAGCCAGCACTGGGACATCTCAACTTGGCCGAGTTCTGTCAATTTACTTTATGTTTTTGTGTTGTATCTATCATGAAATATATTTGGTAGTTCTCTTTTTGAATGCATGTGCTTACTCCATTTGAAGACGGAGAATCTTCAAACCCTAAGGAAGCAACTACCTTTTCAACTCAGAAAAAGAAAAACTAAAATAAATAGTAATCAGGTGGAAAGAACTCAGAAGAAAAAGCTAGAGCTTTAATTTTATCTGAGTATTTTAAAAGTTGCATGCATTTTAAAGCCCAAATGCTTGCTGTTTAGAGGACCAGAAAGGAAGCAGTAAAGTTGGCCTGCTGTTGGTCTAATTTTATAAAAATTAGAAATTCAATTATATAAAACTGAACTGCAATAGAGGAAATTATTGCAGACAGAACCACAAGATGATTTTGCAAACTCAGGCAACTAAATTTGAAAACAGTGATGAAGTATATAATTTTTTAATAAAGCTAATTTCATTGAAATATAGCTCAATCAAAATTGGTCTAAATAGATCAGTTGTTACCACAAACTTATTTAAAACTTCACAAAAGCCTCTCTTTCCTCCAAAGTACTATTTCAAAACAGCTTCACAAGGGACTATGAAGTTTAGAATCTAAACTAAACAGGCAATCCAAGAACTTCCATTTTGGAACCAGTTCCTTCAACATAAGACAGAGATGGAAAGAGGGAAGGAAGTTTCATCCCCAGATCTGAAGCAGACTGCTTCCAGGGGCCTGTCCTACCATGCCATCTCCAATCCCTAGGGATTTGACCAAACCCTGTGATGGACCTTCTGAGCCCCATATTTCTTCTGGTCAGTCCCCAATACCTTGAAACACTTTTTGCCTGGGACCTCTATTTTCAAGATTCAGAGAGGGCAACAGAAACCCAGAGAATGGAACACCCACACAACAAAGACATGACCAGTTACCAGTGCCTTGAATTATTATCATCCCAAATCCAGATAGCCAGTGTACAAATATAGTCTATGAAATGACAGGCAGGATAATATGCCTCCACTAGAGCCCAGTGGAGTACTACAATATGCCCTGAGTATTCCGACATGTCTCAAACACACATAAGGACTTCTTTCAGCCCCCTCCCCTTCCCTTTCTTCCTCTTGCTCCTGCCCTGCTTGCTCTGGGCCCCTTTCACTTCGGCCCATAGGTTTGGGGAGGGGAGCAGGGGGGTGGTTTCTCGTTACGGATGGTTGTGAGCCACCATGTGGTTGCTGGGATTTGAACTCATGACCTCCAGAAGATCAGTCAGTGCTCTTAACTGCTGAGCCATCTCAACAGCCCACAGAAGGACTTCTAATAAATAGGCTATTTGAGTAGGATAGAGGTCCTTGAAGAGAAAATTAATAAATCCCTTTAAGAAATCTATGAAAATACAAACTCGAATGAAATGAAGAAAACAGTTCAAGATGTACAAGTAGAAATAAAAACAATTTAAAATTTTCAAACGGAGGGAAAACTACAGATAATGAAATGAAAAATACAGATACCTTAACAGGAAATATAGAGGCAAGCCTCACCAACAGAATATAAGAGATAGAAGAAAGGAAAACGTTCTACAGTGTTATGGTTTATATATGTTTGGCCCAAGGAGTGGTACTATTAGGAGGTGTGGCCTTGTTGGAGTAGGTGTGTCACTGTGGGCATGAGCTTTAAGATCTTCATCCTAGCTGCCTAGAAGTAAGTATTCTGCTAGCAGCCTTCAGATGAAGATGCAGAATTCTCAGCTCTTCCTGAACCATGTCTGCCTAGATGCTGTCATGTTCCTGCCTTGATGATAATAGACTGAACCTCTGACCCTGTAAGCCAGCCCCCATTAAATGTTGTCCTTATAAGAGTTGCCTTGGTCATGGTGTCTGTTCACAGCAATAAAGCCCTAACTAAGACAGAAGTTGATACCAGGGACTGGGGTAATACTGTGATAGGTCTGACCATGCTTTTGTTTGAAAGAATGTGGATTTTAGCACTTTGGAAAGGAAAGCCATGGAATGCTTTAAGTGGGACTTAATGGGCCATCCTACCAGGAATATAGAAGACTGTGGCTAAGAGTAATTTGAACTGTGCAGACCTGGCCCAAGAGGTTTCAGTGGAAAAGAATTTCAGTGAGTGACCTAGAGACTGTTTTTTTTGTGGTATTTTGGTGAAGAATGTGGCTGCTTTTTGCCCTTGTCTAAAGAGTCTACCTGAGGCTAAGATAAGGAGATTTATATTAATTGCATTGACAAAGGATATATCAAAAAAGTCCAGCAGAGACTTTGTTCTCTGGTTTAGTCTCATGAAGAACACTCTGATCAAGCATAGCAAGCTTAAAGAGAAAAAATACAAAATGTATGATCCAAGTAATAATAAAGAGGTACCAGGAAGTAAAATGGAGCTAAATCCTATGTTCAAGGAGATAAAGATGTTTAGGGAGTGGTGATCTCAGGGCAATATCCCGCCCAGCTAAGCTTATTGTTTATGCTCTTGCAGTTGAACAATTGACTTGGTTATTGTTTTCACTTGGACTTTTGATCTGGAATTAACTACAGTACAGAAATGGAAGGCACACTTGTGATCCAGACTTTGAGGCTGGAAGAGACAGGCTTTTCATCTAGATCTTGAGGAACAGTGGCTATGAAAAGGTTAGGCCAGGCATGGTGTTATATGCCTTTAATCCCAGGTGACAAAGGCAAGTAGATCTCTGTGTTCAAGATCAATCTACACAGCAAGTTCCAGGACAGCCAAGTTTTGGCAGTGAAGGAATTAGAAAACAGAAAGCTGTTGATAATGTAATAGAACAAGAGGCCATGTTCCAGCCTCAGCAGGCAGCAGAACTTGGCCATGTAGCTCTGGCTTTAGAGTCCAGGACAGAAGGGACTACTGGGACAATTGATGTTGGTTACCTGTATCTAAGGAATTAGCAGTGATTGAGAAGAGACCAGAATCACTGAGGTGAAATATGAAAAGAGTTTTTAAGAGCACAAAGAAACTGTGTTACAGATATAGCCAAGGTCGTACCTCATGCTGCAGCTGGACTTGTTAATTTGTAAGAATCACCCAGATAGTACTGGTTTTGAAGGTATAAAGGGGTCATGGAGTGCAGCTGAGGCTTGGCACTCTAAGAGGTCAAGGAAGGACATTGGTGCAGGTGCAGCCTTAGTTTCAGTTGATAGTCCAGGACTGAAGGGGTTATATTAAGAAGTTGAGGCTTGGGATCATAGAGAGAGCCTGTGAGATGCTATTGGTGAAGGCTAGTTGTAGCAGAAGACCCTAGAAGATTAAAGATGGCAGTACCATGGGGTAACCACTAAGATCAGCAGCAGCAGTATAGTGGAGTCAACCAGAGCCTAGAGTGTTGCAGAGGGCAGAGTTGTAGAAGTGACCCGAACCCTTTGGAGGAGCCCAGAAGATCATGTGTGGATCCCAAATATTGAAACAAGGAATTGTAAAGTGGAAGTTGCCTTTCAGACCCCAAGATGTTAACGATACCAGAGCCATGGGATACTTGCCAAAAAAGGCTTCTAACAGAGAGTGGAACCAGCCCAGGAGAAAGAAGATTGTTGCAGTCAACAAAGATGGAAAAAGGAGTTAAAGATATGAAGACTACTTTAACATCAGACAAGGAGATTCAGAGTTTTGAATTTGCCCAGGTTCTTTTTGACTTTGTTTGGTTCAGTATTTCTTCACTATGATGTTTTGGAATCACAATGTACATCATAATGATGCTTTAGGTTTGTGATCTGCTTTTTGATTTTGACTTTATAGGTGATTGCAAGTAAGTGACTGAATGAATCTCAGAAAAGACTTTGAACTTCAGGCTTTCAACATTGTTGAAACTGCTATAGACTGTTATGAGAGTTTTGAAGTTGGACTAAATGTATTTTTCATTATGCTTTGGCTAGGCCCCCACAGATGCAGGTGTTTTAAACAAACCTATGGGAACAAGGAGTGGAATGTGGTGATTTGAATATTCTTGGGCTAGGAAGTGGCACTATTAGGAAGTATGGCCTTGTTGGAGTAGGTGTGGCCTTGTTAGAAGAAATGTATCACTCACAGTGGGGGTGGGTTGGAAACCCTCCTCCTAGCTGACAGGAAGTCAGTCTTCCCCTAGAGGCCTTTAGATAAAGATGTAGAACTCTCAGCTCCTCGAGCACTATGTCTTCCTGAACACTGCCATGCTCCAGCCTTGATGATAATGAACTGAACCTCTGAGCCTTTAAGCCAGCCCCAACGAAATGTTGTCCCTTATAAGAATTGCATTGGTCATGGTGTTTGTTCATAGCAATAAAACCCTAACTAAGACATGGTCTCATGTCCATGTGTACATGGAAAGCATCATTTGCTCTCAGAGAGTTATATTATGAAAAAGAGGACATGAAGTTAGGAAAGGGAATCTGCTGGGAGTTAAAAGGGAAAGTGTGAGTAAATATGCCTGATATACATGTATGCATTATAAAATTCTCAAAGAACAAATAAAAATAGTAAATGTTAACATTATAAAAGTTGAAAATGTAATGAAATAAATAAAGAGGAAAGGAAAAGGAGAAAAAGTAAAACATGAGGATGGTTAATTAGAAGAAAAGGAGAATAGAGAAGATATTATGGCAAGAGAGAGAAAAACTCAAGGGATTAAAAAAAAATCTGTGCCCCTGGAGCTATTGGAGATGTGGCTGCTGTGTCATGTGTACATCCATAGGTGACAGAGAAGAGAGAAGGTGTTCTGAACTGTGAACATCTAAATGATTAGTAGACTAACATTCCCTGAGAAAAGCAAGCCTGAGCCAACATAAGCTGGTACCACATAGGCCTGGATGGGTTCCCAGGATGCAGAGCAAGCTGGAGACTAGAAGAACTCTGCCTGGGACAACTACCAGACCTGCACCATAAATCCCAGATAGGGAGCTAGCCTGAGTTGACTATCAGTCTAGCCTGGGGACATGTTGACATCTGAGGTCTGTGCAGAACTCACCCACCCCTCACCTGGGCATCATGGGAGAGCTGATCCTTGGGGCCTGGGAGCAGGAGAGCAGACTCTACCCCTAGCCAGCTGCAGTACACTGGTCAGCAGCCCCTATCCCTGTACATTGTGGGTGTTATAGAGGGGTAGGGGTAGCTCTGCGGATATGAGCATGGGAAAGCTGGCCCTATTAGTCATCTCCCATGCTTGCCCGTTACCACCTGTGGTAGGTAGGTCTCACCACTTGGGAGAACAGGCCCTGCACCTTGCCTAGACAGCACAATAGAGCTGGTCCTGCAGGTGAGCTGGCCTGAGTATTTTTTAAAAAATCTGATTGCCTAGTAAAAAAATTATAGATAAAAATACATTAATAGAAAATTAAGACACACACACTTTTTCAAAAACTCAAAATACTACTAAAATGATAGTAAATTAAAAGATGGAATCACAGTAGGGGCAAAGAAAAAGCATTGAAGCAGCTTCTAAGTCCTCACATAAATGGAAGGAGGACCACCTTCTAGCTGTAGATCTATGGGCTGGGGAGGCTCTCCTCCCCTCCACAAATTCCTCAGCACACCCTCAGAGGGCTCCTGTTCTATCCAGGACAGAATGTCTCTTGGAGTACTGGGGGTGGAGGAAGAAAGCTCTGACATATAGGTATACAAGAGGGCCAGCTGTGCCCCACACTTTCTCCTCAGAAGCTACTAGCCTGAGAGGACAAAAGGAGGAGAGGTAGGGAGGGCAGGGTCCAGATTGCCGTGAGTGTGGCAGAAAGACTCCAGAGACTGCTGCAGTGAGACAAGTCTACTGTTTCAGGGATAGGGCAACGGGCTTTTTAGGGGTATGGGTGCAAAGAGCTAATTGGTCATAGCATCAAGCAAGAGGAAAGGACGGATTAGTTATAATACAGCACCAAATTATCATACAGGCAGGAAGCCAGAGTGGGACATGTGTGCTGAGTTATGAAACCTTGCAGAGACCTCTGTACTAGGTCACTTTTCAGTCAAGGACAGATAAGGCCAGCCACCTGTGTTCAGAGACTCTCTCCACACAAAGACAGGTAGATACAGGGAACGCTTGTTGAGAAATGGAGCCCCCACATTTTCCCCCAAGCTCAGAAGGTCATCTGGTCATGAAGAACTGCTACCTTAATGGTAGGGTTCTCCAACAGCCAGTCCCCATATTTTTTCTCATCACTTGCTCATCTTTAACTACATTCTTGAAGGAAAGAGGCAGTGGAAGTTAGGTACCCTGCTGGTGTGTCAGAGTTTCCAATCTAGCAAGAAATGAGCCTCATGTCAGATGGGTGACTCCAGAGATCTGAGCTGACTCAGGTTCCACCTATCAGACTCTATGGTAATTCTCAGGTGTCACAGTTGGGATCAGCAAGCCAGTACCTTTATTCACCACTGTAAAGTTTCCTGCCACCTGAACTTCTCCATGTGTGCATGCATGTCCCTCCCCATCTCTGACTGGCTCCTTCAGCTGTCTTCTACCCTTATACTGTGGCAGACAGATCCTATGTGCCCTTATTTGTGGCAGTTCCTCTGTATCAAGACTCAATCTCCAATACATTTTGTCTCAAGATGATGCCTAACCATAGCCCTCCGAGACATGGTGTCTTAGTTAGGGTATCTATTGCTATGATAAAATAACCTGGCCATAAGCAACTCGGGGAGGAAAGTGTTTATTTCAGCTTACAACGCTCAGATCACACATCATTGCCAAGGAAAGTCAGGACAGGAATTCACAGGGCAGGAAATTGGAGTCAGGACCTGATGCAGACAAGCCATAGAGGGGTGCTGCTTATTGGCTTACCTCTTCCTGGCTTCCTCAGCCTGCTTTTTTTTTTTTTTTTTTTAAAGCACCTGTCTTAGCTAGGGTTTCTATTGCTATTAAGAAACACTATGATCTCAGCAACTCTTATAAAGGAATGTATTTTATTGGGGATGGCTTAAAGGTTCAGAGGTTTAGTCCATTAGCACCATGGTGGGAAGCATGACAATGTGCAGACAGACAAGGTACTGGAAAAGAAACTGAGAGTTCTACATCCAGGTCAGCAGGCAGCAGGAAGCAAGAGAGACACTAGGCCTGGCTCGGGCATTTGAAACCAGTGACACGCGTCTTACAACAAGGCCGCATATCTTAACCCTTTCAAATAGTGTAGTCACTATGTGTCTATAGGGACCATTTTCATTCAAACTACCCTGTAGTGGCACTTTCCACAGTGAGCAGGGCTCTCCCAAATTAACCACCAATGAAGAAATTGAGCCTCAGTTTTGCCCACAGGCCAATCAGATGAGGGCAACTTTTTTTGTTGTTGTTTTGGTTTTGGTTTTGGTTTTTTGAGACAGGATTTCTCTGTGTAGTCTTTGATGTCCTGGAATTCACTCTGTAGACCAGACTGGCTTCAAAACTCAGAGATCTACCTGTTTCTGCATCCTGAGTGCTAGAATTAAAGACATGCACCACCAGTACCCAGTTTGGGGGTACTTTTTTAACTGAGGTTTCACTTTCCAAATGACTCCAGCTTGAATCAAGTTGAAATAAAACTAGCTAGCACAATTGACCCCTTGTCAACTCGACACACAAAACTCATCACTGTTCAGCTAGAACTTTTCCTTTCATCCTTGAACTTTAGGACAAGTCCCCAAAGTGACTTGTCAAAGTCTCTATAAAAATCCAAAGTATTTTTGTGGGCACCTGTAATAGATAGATAGATAGATAGATAGATAGATAGATAGATAGATAGATAGATAGATAGATAGATAGTAGGTAGGTAGATAGGTAGATAGATAGATAGATAGATTGATAGATTTGAGATGAAAGGCCCAGGATATAGTCATAATCACAAAAACCAGACTCCAACAGTGTAAGTAACTCAGTGTCCAGTGTGTGAGATTGTGAGATTTACTCGTGGTGTTATGAGTCCCAATAGGCTCACAGTTGCATTTCTCTGGCTCTGTCATTCACAGCACATGCATCCTGTCTCCTAGTCTCAGGCCAGCTCAACTCCACACCTGCAGCTATCCTGATGGTCATCCTGTGGTACCGGCACCTCCAAAGTGTTGGAGTCTCCATGGAAACTGAGCTGCACCTACACCAAGTACCTCTCCTGGCCTCTCTCAGGGTCTCTGAACCTGCCCCGTAGTGCCAGGCCTCAGCTTGTCTCCATGATTTCGTCAGTCCTGGGGTTCTCCCTGCTTCTGAAGCTGCTCCTTCATCAATGGCCTCTCACAGTGCTAAGCCTTAGCTGCTCTCCATGAGTGCTTTATGCCTTCAACACCAATACCTCCTGGGATATTCTCATTCATTACCAAGTTCAGCTGCCACCATGAGATACAGAGCTTCTGGGAAAAAAAAACATTCCCAGAAGATTCGATTCCAATGGTGCTGGTTTTCTCTTAACCACCACTAATTTCTCAGCTCCAGTTGAGCAACATCAATGGTCCCAGCAAAGCAAAGGTTCAATTTAGTGGTTCTAGTTTCTTATTAATCACAGCTGATTCATCAGCATCAGCTGACCAGAGCCACAGAGTCTAAATTCTAAATACTTAATGATGCTGATGTTTAAGAAACTCTCAAAACTCCCTGAACCTTCGAGAGCCAGGCTTGTGTATTGCTGTCATCTGTGTTGGTCGGCTTTCTTATCTGCCAAGCTCCCACAGAATGGCCCACTAAGCT
Source organism: Mastomys coucha (assembly GCF_008632895.1). Classification (NCBI taxonomy): domain Eukaryota; kingdom Metazoa; phylum Chordata; class Mammalia; order Rodentia; family Muridae; genus Mastomys; species Mastomys coucha. The sequence continues at coordinate 21,113,549 of NW_022196894.1, read as the reverse complement.
CTGAGAAATCTGGATTTTCTAGCCCAAGTTCAAATGCCACTCAGTTCTACCAAAAAAATACATAGCCAGCTCTGTCTCGGCAATGCCACACAACCTAGTCTCAGTTTCCTGATGGTTCTGTGGCAAGCACTTCACTGACTGAGCCATCTCAGCATCCTTTTCCATCTTCCTTTTGACACTGTAAATGTACTATGCACAAACCTATGGTTACAGCCTCACACTGCTTTCTTTTTCATTGGATTCCTTGTTAAAATTGTTCTTTTATGTTTGACTGCAGTATTGGCATATGACTACCGCAAGTTCTTTTATAGTCTGTGAAGTTTCACTTTTTTTTTTAATTCTGTAAACTCTTATGTTTTTTAACTTTTTATTGGTTCTCTGTGAGTTTCACATCAGCCACTCTAGTCCTTCTCATATCCCTCTCCCCTCATACCCACCCTCTACCCTTGCAAACCACTCCCCCAAAAGGAAAAAGAAGAAAAAAAACCCATTGTGTAAGCTGTAGTATGTCACTGTATGTTACCCTTTTATCCATACATCTTTGCTTGCAAATGTTCACTGTAATGAAACATTGGTCTTGTCTGAGGCCTCTGACTTCGGCTACACTATCAATACCTGATCCTCACTAGGAGACCTCTCAGATATCCTTTTGTTGCCCTGTCTCATGGAGATCCTGTAGTTTTAGATCTGTAGGACTGGCCCCTTCATGCACTTCATCATTGATGGGGTGGGTGCATGTTGAGATGGGCCAATTCAAAGGTCTGTGTCTGGACTTGAGAGGTATCTGAGCTGGTCAGCACTTCAGCAATCCTGCCCCCACACCACCAGGGGCAGCTCTCCTGTCCAGTCTGATCCAATGCCTCAGCCAGCAAGGGGCAAGGCCAGCTCTCCTGCTCTCATGCCCCAGGGCCTAGCCTAACCCATGCCCATTCTTCAGGGCCAGTTCTAGTGTGCTGCCCAGATAAGGTGTTGGGCCCTGGTCTCCTAAGTATTGCAGCAAGCCAGGGACTGGACCAGCTCTCCTGCTTTCATACCTCCAGGGCCAGCTTACAGGCAATAACTGCCCCCTGCCCCTAAACCAAGGCCAGTTCTAGCCTACTACCCAGGTGAGAAGCAGGGCCTGCTCTCCCAAGTGTTGCAGCTAGGTGGAACATGGCCAAGTCTCCCACTCCCATGACCCCAGGAGCCAGCTCTCTGACCTGCCAAGATGGTGAAGGACAAAGGGCGAGCATCTTTCCCTCCCTCACCTGCACCACAGGCACAACAGACAAAAGGCAGGGCCAGCTCTCCCACTATGCCCTTGGGACAGGCTCACCCACAACATCACATCCAGGGCCAGCTATACTGTGCTCCTTAGGTGAGGTACAGGGCCTGTTCTCTCAAGTGCCACAGCAGATGAGGGGCATGACCAGCTCTCTGGCTCTGATGACCTAGGAACAAGCTCTCCTCCCTGCCATGGATAGCAGAGGTGAGAGAGAGAGGGGCATCTCTCTCTTGCCCATGTCATCCCACAGCAGACAAGTGGCAGAGCCAGTTCTCTCATGCTCAATGGCTTGCCCATATCACCAGGGTCAGCTCTACTGCGCTGCCCAGGCAAGGTGCAGAGCCTGCTCTTTGAGAGCTGCAGGTGGTAAAGGATAGCCAGCTCTCCTGCTCTCATGACCCCAGAGCAAGGTCTGCCATCTGCAGCAGGTGTCAAGGGGCAAGGATGGGAGAAGGCATTTCTTCCTCGTCCATACCACTACAAAAGAGACAAGAGGCAGGGCCAGCTCTCCCACTCTCCCATGCCCATACCCTCAGGGATGGCTCACCTGCAATTCCCACAGGCTATCTCTCCTGTGCTTCCTGCGAGATACACAGGGGCCCACTCTCCTGGGCACTGCAGTTGACTAAGGAGAATTTGTGCGGTTGTTAGGAGTAGAACTCCTCACAATGTAAAGATTTACACATCTAAATTAAACCTGCCTGATTCTGCATTGAGATTTAATGATCTTGGTTACTAGGTACCTGGAGGTGAAGAGCTCTTACTGGTTTTGGTGTCCCTCTTAGGTGTAACAATATATGCTTTTGCGCGGGTGGTTCTATTAGGAGTTTGACAGAAACCTAGATACACCTGAGAAGAGGAAATCTTAACTGAGAAAATGCATTCATACGATTGCCTGTAAGCAAGTTAATAGGGCATTTTCTTAACTAATGATTGATGTGGAAATGCCCCACCCACTGGTGGGGGGTGCCATCCCTGGTCTGGTGGTCCTATATGGTATATAAAAACGCAGGCTGAGGGAGGCTTGAGGACCAAGTTAGTAAGCAGTGCTCCTCCATAGTCTCTGCTTCAGTTCCTGCCTCCAGGTTCCTGTCTTAAATTTCTGCTCTGGCTTCCTTTCATAATGGACTGTTACCTAGAAATGTAACATAAATTAAACCCTTCCTCCCCTATTTGCTTTTGGTCAGAGTATTTTATCACAGCAATAGAAATAGAAAACTTTATTTTCAGTAGAAAATAAGACAGCTTTGCTGCTTACGTATGGTTGGACACCTTGAGTAACAACACCCTCTTTGAGGTTTCTATTGAATGGTGCCAACACAATCGGCCATGAACTCATACCCCATGTCCCCATGTTTAGATGCTGGTAATGGAGACTTTCAGTCCCTGAACAGGTAAGTGACTGTGTCCCTGTTTAGTACCAAATAAGTGGTAGAAGACTGATCTTCAGCCTCATAAACCTTGAAGATGGAGGGATTAAAATCAGAGGTGAGCATTGAGGCAGGAGAGAAATGCAGGAAATGGAATCTTTCACCAGCTAAGAAGAAGGAATTGCAACTGTGCTTAAGTTCTTTGTCCTTTCCTCTGTAAACCTGCAGTTTTCCAGGAGTCTCACATGCTCCATTAGAGCAAAAGGACATATCCTAACCCCCTTGTGTGTCCGGTGGTTCTTGGTTTACCTTTTTGATCACAACTTTGTCAGAAACACTTCTGTTGACATCTTGATCTCAGTTATGGAAAAGAGACTTACAGCTAGAGAGGGGGTTCTTTCGATCTGTTCTTTTGGTTTAGTTTTTTAATTTTAGGGGATTTTTTTCTTTTTCATTTTCATCTTGACTTCAAGCAGCATTCTTAATTTCATCTTATTTTCCCCAGACCATTTATCGTTTATTTTCTAATTAAAAATAGTTTCCCATATTTCCAAATATTTGTTTGAAGTTACTTGATTCAAGTCTTGCTTCCTTTCCTAGCTTTATTTATTTCTGTTGTCTCCTTTCAGCAGTTGAGGATTTTCTCTGCTTTGAACGCACTGAGTCGCTGGCTTCTCTTCTTGAAAGGGTCTTGCAAACCTCTCATTCTACCAAGTTCTTGGCGGAGTTAGGATGAGTTACCGTATTCTTGGATTACTGGTGCCCCCTTCTGTCAACATGGCAAAGAGCTATGATTCTAATGATCATGTTTTGGATGTTGCCCTCTATGTGAATTGAAATCAGGAAGGCACTGAATCACGCACAGCTCCATCTAATCCACTGTGGTCAAAATCAGTCCGGTCAACTTAATGTGTTTCTTATTTTTTATTAACTTCATCTATCTCCCCCTCAAACTATTTAAGGAAATTTGTTGCTTCCTAGAATGGATGGTGTCAATAGGGAAGATAAGAAACCAGAGGAAGAATAGTCAGAATATATTGTAGACGGGTGTGAAATGGTCAAAGAACAAGATTATTTAGCAAAAAAAAGTGAGTGATAAGACCAATTTGTGTCATTTCACACTGGTGGAATGTATACTTCCACAAACTCAAACCTTCAAACTCATGCCCTGTGGGTCTAAAACCTTATTTCTAAGAAGTTTTACTCCATCAGAAGATGCATTAAGAACCCCATTAAACTTCAGGCTCTGGCTGCTCATTGGTTACTACCTGTAGACTGAAAGATACTTGTCTATCCCTACTAACAGGGCAGTTGGCTCTGAGCAGCATTGTGAGCATTGGCTCACAGGTAGAGCTGTGCTACATAATAGAAATGGAGAGAGAGGTGCTTAGTGTTCAGGCAGCTCTTATCATGAAACTTTTCTTCATGTCTAGCATCGAGTATGAGTGGGTTACTACAGCAGCTATGGTTTGGAAAACTATGGCAAGCATAGGCTCAGACCTTCCAGTTCTAAGGTCCAAGTCACAGGACCCAGAAACCATCTGAACCATTACTAGTAGTAGCTAAAGGCAAGGAGGAATCAAAGGAAGGTAACAGAGGAGGAAATAACAATTACTAAGATCAACTATAATGCTGAGGGCTTACATCATTAATATAATTCTCTTAAATACCCCTGTACCAGAATCTTCCTATCAGAGTTTAGGATCTGAAAAGACAGAATGAACTTGAAGATGGAGAGAAGCCAGCTTGTGTACAAGATATAAGATAAACATATGAACTCTCATGGAAAACCGTTGGTATGTCTTCAGATCCTCTCAGTTTTCTTTTTCAGTTCTGTGTACACACATCGCAGCTCTGCATGCTTTGACTTAGGGTTGAAGTGGAAATGTCTGGTTTCTTTAACAACTCAGTTGTGCCACATGATGTTTTCTGGAAGGAGTCTTGTGGGAGGGTATGTGATGTTTTACTGAAAACAGACACTTGAGAGGGGGTGTGATGTTTAGAAAGAACATAAACAGAACCCCACAGACAGTGAGAAGAGGCTCTTGCTCTGCTCTTGTGCAATGCTTCACCTCTTTGCTGGTCTTCAGTTCGTAGAGAGAAAGGCACCAAAGAACTTCTTGTGATATTTCAGCTAATTCTGGCCACTTCAGTTGACTCCTACCAATTCAGTGAGCCTTGCTGTTTCTGTTGGATTGAGCTGCCACTACTGATTCACGTTTGGTGTTTGCTATTCAACTAGACTGCTGATATGCTGACAGTGAAGAGTGGAATCGCCCCACAGAAATACTTTTAAACCAGTCTACAAAACCCTTTTCCTGTTAACCTTCTTTCTCCTCTATATCTGGTTGGTGGGTTAGAAGGAAGGTGAAGCATTTAAGAAGTAACCTAAATAAACTTAAACCTAAATAAAGTAGGTTTTGAAAAAAAAATCTAAGCCTATATAAGATATTAACAGGATAGATGTTGGGCATGGGAACTCATGATGGTTGATCTTGGTTGTCAATTTGATTGGACCTGGAGTCAACTAACTAGAGGTCTCCTGGGTGGATTTGTGAAGATTACTTCAGGATCAACTGAAGGGTAATCCCCTCACCTAGAGTGGGCAATAGTGTCCAGTGGTGGTCCAGATATAAGAAGATCAGGAACAAAAGCAACAGTGCTCACTAATCTGCCTTCACTTCCTGGTAGTCATTAGGTGCTCTAGAGTACTCGCTCCAGAGTCCATCCTACCTCTGCTACTACCATGCTCCTCTGCCATCCACTCCTAGCATTTCTGGCTTTCCTATCAACTGAACACCAGCCTTTCCCCTAGTCTCCTCCAGTGCCACACCCACTCCAATGAAGTCTTGTAACAAGCCCAAAAGCTTGGCCACAGACCAGAGGCGAAAAAGCTTCAAAGGAAGCCAGTCTCTTGGAGTTCATTCATGGCATTTCTAACTCAGAGGTAGCCCAGATATGTCCTTGCAAACTCACATGCTAGGTGCCCATCAAGATATGATTTACTATAGCTAAACAAAATTGGACATTGCCCTCTGACCTTTACCAATATTCCAACATCTTAGCCAAATCCTGGCTTGGAATTTTGTAGGCAATCTTACACATTCAAACTAATTGCCTCCAGCATTGTTAGGGAGATAGTGAAGGGGGTGGGACATTAAAGCTTACAGAATGGGAGTTGTTTATCCCAGGGCAAGGTCAAGTAGAATCCTTATTTTCAGCAGGGACATGCCTTTGCTAGCCCAGAAGATTAGCATAGTGGGTTGTTTACTAAAGATGGGCAGGACCTTCCTCAAGCTGAGTGTGTGTGAGAGAGAGACAGTGTGCAGCAGAGAGCATAAGAGCATTTGAACTTCGAGCTTCAAGCACTCGGGGATGGGGGTCAGGGGGTGGGGGAGTGCATTGCCTGTCCAGAAGAGGTGGCTGCTGCTTTAGACCTAGTGTGTTTCAGGTGGCCTCATGTGTATTCTCGACCACTGAGCTGCCAGATTTTTCTTTTCTCTTTTATAATGACTGTAAAAGTCTGATGCCATTTTGAGAAATACATTCAGATCCTGCACTTTCACATGTCGCGTTTGTTATTATTTCTTTGCCTACGCCTTGCTGACCTGACTAGGACCCTGTTCCCACGTGGGTGGAGGGAGGCCCGGACTGGCCGGCCTGCTGCACTCCGGGCCTTCAGTGACAGACTCAACTGCTGGGTCATCTGCGATTGTGGCTTTAGCAGCTACTGGTTTCTGAGCCTCTCCTGCACACAGCCAGCCATTGTTAGACTATCCAGTAAACACTGTATAAGCAATTCTAATAAATCACCCCTGTAATGCATTGGTCCTGTTTCTCTAGACAGCCCTGACAAACACAGAGCATTGTAGGCTTGTCCCATCACATGGTTGCCATACTCAAAGTATCTGGGGATTTTTCATCTCCACAAATACAAGGGTTCTCATTGCCAATTACTGGCTGATGGAATCCATAACCTCATTTTCCTTGCTTCTAGACAAGTTAAGGTGCAATTTACACTCCTGTGTTTTCCTTAGGCTCAGATGAGGGCTAAAATTTCATCTGAAAGTACTCCTTTGGTGGCAGTTTATGTCTTTATCCAATTCTTATTTGCATAGGTATCCAACCTTTCCACATGCAGCATGACATTCTAATCTACAAATGTATTGGGATACATTCATAGCTATCCTGGCACACATATGGTCCACAGGCTGCAGATTGGACATGCTGTTTTGGAGGGTGGTACTTTAATCAACCACAACCAATCCCGATCCTTAACTCAACATTGACTTTTGCAGGAACCTAAGACATATTCCTTTGTCCCACTTGAAAGCATTCTATCTCATTCATCTTTCAGACTTGATCCTTGGACCTAACCATGTAAAACTCACTGCAAATACTGTTAGACATCTGTCTACTCGGCAAATGCCTTTGACAACAGGGTCATGTCTAACTAATCATTTTGGATGGAGTTGGTTTTTTTTTTTGTTTGGTTGGTTTTGGGTTTGATTTGGCTTGGTGGGTTGGGTTGTTTGGTCTGCACAATGATAACGACAGTGTCTTCTCGCCAGGCAGCACACGCCTTTAATCCCAACACTTGGGAGGCAGAGGCAGACAGATCTCTGAGTTAGAGGCCAGCCTGGTCTACAGAGTGAGTTCCAGGACAGCCAGGGCTACACAGAGAAACCCTGTCTCGAAAAACTAAAAAAAAAAAAAAAAAAAAAACAAAAAAAAAAAAAAACCAACAGTGTCTTCTCATGGAGTTTAATGACTTCCACTGATAAGGTCACCAACGTTCAGTGGTGGCAGACAAATCCTATACAAGAGTCTGCTGCCACTGACGCTGCCTGTCCCTGTAACTTTTGTGGTATCGGGTCTGAGCACAATATTTGTAGACTGATGTTTGTTGGTTGAATAAATGAGTAGACAGGAAGATGTGTAGGCAGATGGATGAACAGGTGAACAAATTAAATAACTAAAAGTGTTTCATGCGAAAGAGTTAACTTTACTCCTATGTTCCATAATAGAAAGATGTGGAGTTAGTTTAAATGCTCATGGGAAAAATAGTAGATAAGGAAAATGTGATAATATGGCTGGATAATGCTTCTCTAAGCAGCTGTGGATAGAGGTTATTAAACAAACTGTCGAGTGCTGTAAGGTTCTGGGTCCCTCAACTGCTCTGCCACACAGGGCACAGCCGCAGGAGGCAGGAAGTTGACCACGCTCAGCCCATGCTGTTGCCAGGCTGGTGTTGGGCTGTAGGGAAGCTCCGGGACACCACTCTGAGGGTGGGGAAGTACAGTCTGAGGCAGAACAGCTGGAGCTGGCTCTGGGGTCCCCAGGCCTGAGGCGAGGCTGGGGCCATCTGGTTCTTAGACTCTTGGGCATCCAGGCACCTCTGGAAGCTGCAGAAGAGCTGAAAAAAGAATGGGGTCCAGTGGGCTGGATCTAGCCTGGGGCCAGGAGGAAAGGAAAGCACTCTGGCTGGTCCCTCGGGACTTGGGGGGAAGAGTCCTTGGCTTGATGGCAGGCAGTTTTGAGCTTAGCTTGGTGGTGGCCATGGCTGGGAGCACAGAGAGACCTTCTATGGGAGATTAGACGGCAGCTCTACAGGCAAGGGCCTTCTCCATTGCTCCCCATGGCGGATCCCATGAAAAGAGGCAATCCCATGGTTTTAAAACATTTGTTGCCAGGTGGAAAGTGGATGTGTAAAACCATACCAGACTTCTCAGGGTGAGCCTGAGGTTAAAACCTTTTGCAGGGAGGAGTGTTTGGGAAGGAAAGCTTATTGGCTAAGCCTCCCAGGCCTTTAGGTACCTCATTAAAATGGAGATCTGTCTTGAGCCTATGTGAACACAGGTCACATCTTCTACATGTGGAAGGGCTTGAGGCATTGCCCATATGTGACTGATGGCATATGGCGGGGGGTGGGGGAGCTGCAGCTAGTGACAAGGGCCTGGTGCCTGGGAACAGGTGAAGCGCCTACTGTTCCTTCAGGGTTTCCGGGATTTCAAACCTTAGCTCAACCAGGAACCAGGGTGCTTTTCACGGTCCCACAAAGTGCCAGATGTGGGATACTTCCCTTTGACTTGTTGGTCAACAGAGCAGAAATCCCCAATACGGTATAAACTATCATTGACATTGTTCTTTATTACCCACCAGAACTTGATGGTAAGACTATCAAATAGTTCGATCACAGAAAATGGAGAAATCAATCTGACAGTGACCTGGAAGCTGCCTTCCTGTTAGTTACGTTCACAGTATTACACAGTGTTATGTAGGCTACTGTGGAATGAAGGTCATCAACAGTCTCACCCAGCTCTGACTCCTAGGAAATATAATGATTTAGTCTGACAAGACACGCTCATTGGTGCAATAATGATCTGAATATTAAGGGACAACCAATGGCTTCCTAATTGGACTTACGGCCTGATTTACTGGTAAGAAATCATACCTGGTACTTTATATTTTTGGTTGTGAGCCTAGCCTTTAACGGCTGAGCCATCTCTCCAGCCCATACCTGGTACTTTAAACTCAACTAAGAGCCAGTGGTTGGGGAGATTATAGATCCTAGAGGAGAAACAACAACAACAACAACAACAATAACAACAACAACAACAACAACTACTACTACTACTACTACTACTACTACTACTACTACTACTACTACTACTTTGTTACATGGATATACTATCAAAGCACCTTCTAAATACTTACCCTTATGCTTATGCTGAAGGTTCTTGTAGCTCTTACTAATCAAAGATGTTCTTTCTAGCAGTAAGTGATGGGTAACTGGCCAAAGTACAGAGAACAAGCTGGCTTCCTCGTTCCTAAAGGAGACTTCTATATCACACCCCTCTCCACAGGCTTAGGAAGCATTGAGGAAAAAGGGGCCACAAGACTAAGAGTCAGAACTTGTAGAGGACTTCTGGGAAATGGTGTCTTCCAGACATGGTATGGCTGATACACTCCTGAACTCACAGCTGCACATCTCCCTGCACAAGATCATCGAACAGAGTAGAGGAAGTCCCGAAGGACTTATTGATACAAGCACCAAGCACAGCTGTGTCAAGGACTTCACACTTCAGACCCTTGGCAGTAGTAAAAGCCTTCCCCTGATCCAAACATGAATGTTGACAGTGTGCAGAAAGCATATTGCACAGCTTCCTCCTCCTAGATGTTGACAGCTGGAGACTCCTCCCCTATATAGACCTTATACAGAGGCTAGCTAACCCCCCTTCCTTGTGCTGCACATAACAAATGCCCTGAGTACTGGGTTAAATAGTAGCCATGCTCCATTAGGGTGAGCATAGCCGACCTGATGCCAGCTGCTCTGTATGTGTGACTGTCATCATTTCAGTGCCTGTCATTTCTTCATTCCCATGTGACTCCAGTCATGTTTTCAGGACCAAACCCTGCAGGATGCTGCAGGTCAAGCCAGTCAATGTTCCAGCGGGGTGGTGGGTGGACATTGGAGGCTTCACACTTAGTTGAGGAGAGCTTGGCAGATGGCTGTGCGGAGAAGGAGGCTCTGTTGTCTTAATGGTATGGACCCTGATAAATTGCCCATGCTTCATTGAAATGGTCCTGAACCAATACACATATGGGCAGACTTAATTGGATTCAGAGGGTCATAAAAGTTATTTGTTTTTAATTAATTTATTTAAAAAATATTTTTATTTTATTGTTCTATGTGTATGGGTATTTTGCCTGGATATATGTATGTGTGTCTAGTGCATACAGGCCCCACTGACATCTGAAGAGGGCATTGGATCCCCTGGAACTGGAATTAGAAACAGTTGGGAGCTGCCATGTGGATGCTGGGAATCAAACCTGGGTTCTCTGGAAGAGAAGCCAGTGCTCCTAACCCCCACTAATCTATTTTAGTATGTTTATTAATAGTTAAATTATTTACTTATTTTAAATTGGTTAATATATTTTTAAGATATTAAGTTGAGAGGGGTGGTCCATGAGGAGTTGGAGCAGGAGAGAGGACCATGGATATCATCTAAAAATATTGTATACATGCATGAAATTTCCAAAGAATAAAAAAGACATGGCCTATATACACACAGTAGGATATTAATATACACACTAAATATTATGTACTTGTGTAAGAATGAAGTCTTGCCAATTGTACCCAAATAGATGCAACAGGAAAACACAATGTCAAGTGAAATACTCAAGACACAGAGACAAGTATTGTGTTTGTCTCTCATCTGTGACAGCTAAAAACAATTGGCCTGAATATAGATTAGTCATGACTAGAGGCCAGGAATGGGGGAGACCACGTTCAGTTCATATGCACCGTACGCATGTGCTGAAACACTGCACTGACCACCATCAATACGTACAATCCATCAACACGAATCAATTATAGAACCTTTACATTAGCTCTAAAGGAAAAGAGTGAGAGAGTTTCTGTCAGGGTTGAGGATACCAAGCCAATAGTTTAAGATGTGTGTGTTAGGTGTATTAGAGACTCTCAGAGTTGTAAGGCACTGAGTTAGGCAACAGCAAAGGCTTCAGCCTGACGACAGACAGATTGAGAAATCCAACATAGCTCTCGGGAAGCTGGCTGGCTGGCAGAGTTGTTGTTCTTTTAACTGGTAACTGTGAAATACAGCTGTGTGGCTTCTGACAGCATTTCCCATGAGCTGGGTAAGAAACAATTCAGGTGACGGAGGGGTTTCAGCTGGGAAAAGAGGAGAAGGGAGGGAGGATAGAGTGGGTCCCTGAGCCAAACCTGCTGAGGGTGGTACAGCCAAGCACGGTGGAATTCTCATTAGGAAAGGGTCTGCTCAGGGATTCCCAGTTGCTGCTCTCTCCTGGAACTCCTGTTTAATGTCACTTTATTGTGTCACCACCCTTCTCCTGTGCAGTATGTTCCAGGAATTGGGCACTCCACACTTGCATAGGGATGCTCATACACTCGGCCCCTGCAGATTGTTCCTGCTTTGAGCTCCTTCCCTAGTCACAAAGTTGTCATGTCCTTTCTCTTAGCCTGAACTGTCGGATTTAATTGGTTTCCAGCCATGTTCTGAGCAGTGTTTCCATGCATGAAGACTGCTCCTTTTCCATCTTGTAACCAGGATGCCATAGGCAGCGAAGCCAAGTGGCTCTCGGAGCTTCCTGAAGAATTTGGTGTAGCCCTTCCCCACCCGCTTTAAGTCTTTCACAATCCCTCTTTGGCGAAAGCTTAAAAGAAACCTCTGAGGAGGCACCATGGCGAGCCTCTGGCAGTGCCAGGCATCACTCAAACTTTTATTCCTGGTCTCGATTTATTCAGCTGAGCTGTGGGTTTCCACAGAGCAGTAATAGGGCTATTAGAAACCAAACAATCCCTCATCACCACAGAAAAACAGCTTAGATAAAACATCTGGAAAGAAGGAAAGACTTTAACATTTTTACTTATTCAAACCAACCACAGCAACTTGTGATCCACCTCCCCACCCTTCATCCTGTCCCCATCCTGGCTGACCTATTTGCATGCAGACACAAGCATACCCCATGTACGTTAAGAGCCATTTATTTTATTTTATCTTTTATTTTTATTAGATATTTTCTTTATTTACATTTCAAATATTATCCCCTTTCCTGGTTTCCCCTCCAACCCCCCACCCCATCCCATCCCTCTCCCCGTGCTCACCAACCCACCCACTCCTGCTTCCCTGTCCTGGTATTCCCCTACACTGGGGCATCGAGCCTTCTCAGGACCAAGGGCTTCTCCTCTCATTGATGTCCCACAAGGCCATCCTCTGCTACATATGCCACTAGAGCCATGGATTGCTCCATGTATACTCTTTGGTTGGTGGTTTAGTCCCTGGGGACTCTGGGGGTACTGGTTGGTTCATATTGTTGTTCCTCCTATAGGACTGCAAACCCCTTCAGCTCCTTTGGTCCCTTCTCTAGCTCCTCCATCGGTGGCCTTGTGCTCAGTCCAATGGATGGCTGTGAGCATCCACCTCTGTATTTGTCAGGCACTGACAGAGCCTCTCAGGAGACAGCTACATCAGGCTCCTGTCATCAAGCACTTGTCAGCATCCACAATAGTGTCTGGGTTTGGTTACTGTATATAGGATGGATCCCCAGGTGGGGCAGTCTCTGGATAGCCTTAAAGAGTACACATGGAGGGACCCATGGCTCCAGTAGCATATGTAGCAGAGGATGGCCTTGTTGGACATCAGTGGGAGGAGAGATCCTTGGTTCTGTGAAGACTAGACGCCCCAGTGTAAGGGAATGCCAGGACATGGAAGTGGGAGTGGGTGGGTTGGTGAGCTGGGGGTGGGGGGGACAGGAAAGGGGAGTTTGGGAGGGGAAACCAGGGAAGGGGATAACGTTTGAAATGTAAATAAAGAAAATATCTAATAAAAAATAAAATAAAGAAGAAATAAGAAAGTGAGAAAGGGAGGTTAGAGGCAAAAATGAAGGATGAGGTGAGGGAAGTGGGGGGAAGAAAGGTGAAAAGAAAGGAAGAAAGGAAGCTGGGCATACTGGATACTGAATAAATTTTATGTCAACTTGACACAAGCCAGAGTCATCAGAGAGAAGGGAGCCTCTATTAAGAAAATGCCTCCATAAGATTGGGTTGTAGGCAAACCTGTAGGGCATTGTCTTAATTATCTGTTGATTGAAGAGAGCCTGATCTATTGTGAGTGGTGCCATCCCTAGGCTGGTGGTCCTGGGTTCTATAAGAAAGCAGGCTGAGCAAGCCATGGGGAGCAAGCCAGTAAGCAGCACCCTCCATGGCCCCTGGCATCAGCTCTTGCCTCCAAATTCTTGCCCTGCTTGAGTCCCTGTCTCATCTTCCTTTGATGGTGAACTACAATGTAAAAAAGAGCCATTTTTACTTGCCAAGGTCTTGCTGTGAACTTGCTCCTATAGGTGAAAATCTAGTCTGTTCAAATTGAGAGCAAGGTTATGAGGGAGATTTGCCATCGTGGCAGCTGTCACTGTCCTTGGGTTCTGCTTTCCCTTTTATTAGCACTAATGCTAGGCAACAGACATTTTCGTTTCTTCCCAACACTACCATATTCTGCTATTGGAGCTGTAGACTGGTCGTGCCACACTAGGATTTCAAGTCCCAGACATGTGAGAAATTAAAGCTTACAAATCCATTTGCTACATTCTCAGGATGGAGAGAGCCAATACCATTACTGTCCTCCTCCCATCCCATGGTATAGTCTCTTAAAAGTGAGCCAGGCAGGTTCAGCTCAGCTTTTCTGTTCCCCTATTGGCAAAGTCCTGGCTAGGAAGTTCCCTACCAATGAGGCAAACAGATGTCCTGCTTCCTGTCTCTGCTTCAGGTCCAAATGGTTGAAAGAACCCAGATTCCATGGACACACACACCTCCTGCAACAAAATTATTCACTTCGGTTTCAAATGAATACATTCAGAGACCTAACTCTGATGAAAGAGGTTTGTTTGATTCTTCTCCTGAATGAAACAACTTGGTAGGATACCAAAAACCAGGTAGCAAACAATGACCCGTGAGAAGTAGGAGGGAAACAAGTTTGAAATCAGTTTCTAAAGACAGCAAATGATTATCAAGGAGCCTAACTGTAATCGGAGGACAAAGCTGGTGATGGTTATCAGAATACAAAAGTATCTTGTAGGCAAAAAGAAAATATTTACTATGTCTAGCATTCAGTCAAAACTTACAAGCCAGACACATAAAGAATAAAGTTAATTTGTTTCCAGGAAAGAGAATACAGCTGGAGGTAGTTATATTAAGTGAATTGGTTTCAATTTTAGAAAGAAAAATATTGGATTTTTCCTCTCATTTTTGGTTGTTAGGTTTTATACGGACAAGGCCATGAATATGTACATATATATAT
>NW_022196894.1:21094517-21099068 GCF_008632895.1 Mastomys coucha | reverse complement strand
ATATATATATATATATATTACAATATCCCTATGGAACATGGTACACAGATGATGAAAACACACAGGCTGGTGAGATGGCTCAGAGGGTTAGAGCACTGACTGCTCTTTCAAAGGTCCTGAGTTCAAATCCCAGCAACCACATGGTGACTCACAACCACCTGTAATGAGATCTGATGCCCTCTTTTGGTGTGTCTGAAGACAGCTACAGTGTACTTATTTATAATAATAAATAAATCTTGGGGCCAGAGCAAGCAGGGACTGAGTGAGTGGGGTTGGCCGGAGTGAGCAGAGGTCCTACATTCAATTCCCAACAATCACATGAAGGCTCACAACCATCTGTACAGCTACACTGTATTCATATACATAAAATAAATAAATTGTAAAAAAAAAACCTCACACTATGGAAGTTTTTAGGAGCAAAATTTTACCACATACACTAAGAAACTACAAAAAAAAAAGTACCATAATGAGGGAAAAAAATCAGTTTACATTGACAACAAATGACACACTTGATAAAATTTGGAGTCAAAGATGGTTTCTTGCCAGGTGGTGGTGGCACACGCCTTTAATCCCAGAACTTGGGAGGCAGAGGCAGGCAGATTTCTAAATTCAAGGCCAGCCTGGTCTACAGAGTGAGTTCCAGGACAGTCAGAGATATACAGAAAAACCCTACCTCGAAAAAACCAACAACAAAAAAATGGTTTCTTAAAAGTTGCTAAAATTATGTTTTAAATATTTATTTTTTTAATATTTATTTATTATTATATGTAAGTACACTGTAGCTGTCTTTAGACACACCAAAAGAGGGTATCAGATCTCATTACAGATGGTTGTGAGCCACTGTAGTTGCTGGGAATTGAACTCAGGACCTATGGAAGAGCAGTCAGTGCTCTTACCCACTGAGCCATCTCACCAGCCCCGTTTTAAATATTTAATAAGATGAAGAAAAGATGAAATATTCAGTAGCCCAACTGGAAAGCACTTGATATAGGATTAATGGTATATTAACATCATGCTTATAATAATGGTATATTAATATAGTTATTATAATGGTATATCACATTATGGTTATAATAATAGTACATCAATGGTAGATTAATATTTTGGTTATAGTAATGGTATTTTAATATTATGGTTATAGTAATGATATATTACATTATGGGGGGCCTGGAAGGACTAGTGACCTAAATACTACAAATTATCCAACATGAAACAGAAAGAACCATAATATTAGGATGTCCTGAAGTCAACATTCCAGTAATTATCCCACAAAAGGGAAAGAGAATGAGAAATCTTTGAGGAGATGTCCTAGTTACTTTTCTATTGCTGTGATAAGACATCCTGACTTATAAAGGAAACTTATAAAGGAAAATATTTAATTTAAGCTCACTGTTTCAGAGGATTGGAAACCATGCTGGAGGAGTAAAGACATGGCAGCAGGAAGAGCTGAGAGTTTAGATTTTTGACCCACAAATAGAAGGGAGGGAGGGAGGGGAGACGGGGGGGGGGCGTTGGATGTTAGTCTTTTGGAACCTTAAGGCCCACTCCCAGTGATACACCTCCTCCAACCAGGCCACACCTCCTAATCCCAAACAGTTCTACCAAGGACCAAGTATTCAAACACACAAGTTTATGGGGGCCTTCACACCACTCTAAGAGATAATAGCCAAAACCCAAAAGCAAGGCAAAGATATCCACTTTGATTACAAAACTTAAAACACACACACACACACACACACACACATAGTTGAGCAGGTGTCTTTGTGGAATGGTGGAGCATCTTTTGGATGCATGCCCAGGAGTGGTGTAGCTGGGTCTTGAGGTAGAACTATTCCCAGTTTTCTGAGAAAACGCCAAACTGATTCCCAAAGTAGTTGTACAAGCTTGCACTCCCACCAGCAATGGAGGAATGTTCGCCTTGCTCCATATCCTCACCAGCATGTGCTATCACTTGAGTTTTTTATCTTAGCAATTTGGACTGGTATATGATAGAATTCTGGACTTGTTTTGATTTGCATTTCCATGATGACTAAGGACTTTGAACACTTCTTTAAGTGCTTCTCGGCCATCCAAGATTCCTCTGTAGAGAATTCTATTTAGCTCTGTGCCCCATTTTTCAGTTGGGTTATGTGGGTTATTGGTGTTTAACTTCTTGAGTTCTTTATAAATTTTGGATATTAGTTCTCTGTCAGATGTAGGGTTTGTGAAGATCCTTTCCCAATCTGTAGGCTGCCATTTTGTACTGTTGACAGTGTTCTTTGCCTTACAGAAGCTTTGCAGTTTCAAGAGGTCCCATTTATCAATTATTGATCCTAGAGCCTGAGCCATTGGTATCCTCTGTTCAGGAAATTGTCTCCTGCACCAATGTGTTCAAGGCTATTTCCCACTTTCTCTTCCATGAAAATTATTGTATCTGGTTTTATGTTGAGGTCCTTGATTCACCTGAGTTTTGGACTTGAGTTTTGTGCAGGGTGATAAATATGGGTCAATTTGCATTCTTCTACATGTAGACATTCAGTTAGACCAGCAACATTTGTTGAAGATTTTTTTCAATTGTATATATTGGCTTCTTTATCAAAAAAAATCCAAGTGTTTATAGGTGTGGGTTTATTTTTGGGTCTTCAATTCGATGCCATTAATCAGTGTGTCTCTTTCTGTACCAATACTGTGCAGTTTTTATCACTAATGCTCAAGCTATTAGTATAGCTTGAGGTCAAGGATGGTGATTCCTCTGGAAGTTTTTTTTTTTTTTTTAAATTAAGGATTGTTGCAGCTATCCTGGGTTGTTTTGGTTTTCCATATGAAGTTGAGAATTGTCCTTTCAAGGTCTATAAAAAATTGTGTTGGAATTTTGATGGGGATTTCATTGAATCCGTAGATTGTTTTTGGTAAGATGGCCATTTTCACTACCTTAATCTTGCCTATCCATGAGCATGGGAGATCTTTCAATCTTCTGATATCTTCTTCAGTTTCTTTCTTCAGGGTCTTGAAGTCGTTGTCATATAGATCTTTCACTTGCTTGGTTAGAGTTACACCAATATGTTTTATATTATTTGTGATTATTGTGAAGGCTGTTGTTTCCCTAATTTCTTTCTCAGCCCATTTATCTTTTGTGCAGAGGGAAGATACTGAGCTGTTTGAGTTAATTTTATATCCAGCCACTTTGCTGAAGTTTACCAGATGTAGTTCTCTCATAGAATTTTTGAGGTCACTTATGTATACTATTCATAGCATCTGCAAATAGTGATAATTTGACTTCTTTTCTAATTTGTATCCTTTGATCTTTTAGTTGTCTTATTACTCTGGCTAGAACTTCAAATGCTATGTTGAATAGATGAAGAGGGAATAGGCAACCTTTTCTTGTCCCTGATTTTAGTGGAATTGCTTTTAGTTGCTCTCCATTTACTTCAACTATGTTCATAGAGGCTTTAGTCATAGTAACCAGAAACTGGAAACAACCTAGATGTCCCTCAACTGAAGAATGGATAAAGAAATTGTGGTATATCCATACAATGAAATACTATTCAGCTATTAACAACAAAGATATCATCCTGAGTGAGATAACCCAGACCCAAAGGACATGCATGGCAGGTACTCACTTATAAGTGGATAAAGAAGAAGGAAGGCACAAGCAAGGATGCTTGAATCTCACTGAGAAGGGGGAATAAAATAGTCATAAGAGGCAGATGGAGGGAGGGGAGTAGGTGGGAGAGGGGATGGGGAAGGGAATGGGGGGAGTTCAGGATCAGGGCAGGAGAGATGGCCAGACGGCCATGAGAATGAATGGAAATCTGCAACTGACAGGGGTGAGGAGGTAGGGGGCATCTCCCAGAAGGGACAGAGACCTGGGATAAGGGAGATACCCAAGAATCAATGGGGGTGTCCTTAGCTGTGATTCACAGCATTTAGGGATATGAAACCTGAAGAGGCCACCTCTTGTAGCCAGGCAGTAGGAGCAATAGGAACACCAACCCACACACAAAACATTTGACCCAAAATCTATCCTGTCTACAAGAAATGCAGGGGTGGGGAATGGAGCAGAGACTGAGGGAATCATTATCCAATAACTGGCCCAACTTGATACCGATCCCATGGGCAATCACTAATCCCTGACACATTAATGATACACTCTTATGTTTTCAGACAGGAGTCTAGCATGGCTGTTCTGAGAGGCTCCACCCAGTAGCTGACTCAGACAGAAGTAGACACACACAGCTAAACAATGACTGGAGCTTGGGGACTCTTATGGAAAAATAGGATTGGAATTCCTATTCCTTAGGGTATATGAACTCCACAGGAAGACCAACAGAGTCAACTAATCTAGATGCCTCAGGCTCTAAGACACTGAACCACTAACCAAAGAACACACAGGAGCTGGACTTAGGCTTCCCTGCACATATGTAGCAGATGTGCAGCTTGGTCTTTATGTGGGTCCTGAACTACTGGAGCAGGGGCTATCCCAAAAGCCTGTATGTGGAATATGGTGTTTTAGCTGGACTCCCTTGTCTAGCCTCAGTGGGAGAGGATGCACCTAGCCTCAGAGAAACTTGA
>NW_022196894.1:21093781-21094507 GCF_008632895.1 Mastomys coucha | reverse complement strand
CAGGGGGTCCCTGGCGGGGAGGGGATAGTGAACAGGGTGTAATGTGAATAAGTAAAATAATGACGATGATGATGTTGATGATGATAAATTACTTGAATTAAAAACCCATACATGGAGGAATCAAGGAGCAGTGTTGTCTATGTTACCCCTCTTCTAAGCTGGCACACATACAAGCTATCTCAGGTTCCTGTGGTTGTTACAGAGGGAGGAGAGAATCAGAGGCAAACTTAGGCTCGCCACCATTCTTGGATCCTTTATGGGTGGTACTTTATGGTCTTGTCTCATGAATGCCAAGGCTCAGTTGGAGAACAGAGGTAGGCTCACAGAAACCAGCATGCAGATCTTGATGGAAGCTTTCCATTCATATCAGCAGGGAGACAAGCCAACAGCATCACTCTGTAAGCAGTCAGTGGGTCTCCTGGGCTCACATCTGTCTGGCCTCCACATCTAGCCTTAATGCTCACCTGGAAACCTCCCCAGACCAGAGAATAGGGCCAATCTGATCATTATTCACAAAGGGAACATCTGACCCTGCCCAAGCCCAGTCCTCAGTCTTTAAACCAACCAAACACTAACCTTCCTTGAGTTTGGAAAGCAGGGCCAGAGAAGCAACTAACCATAGTGGGAACATCTAGCTCTGCCCAGGCACTGTGGTGAAGTGGCCATTATACCCAGCCTTGGTGTACTGCTTAAGACTACCATAGGGTGGAGGGAAAGCTCCCAGAG
>NW_022196894.1:21080554-21093771 GCF_008632895.1 Mastomys coucha | reverse complement strand
AGAGAGACAGAGAGAGAGAGAGAGAGAGAGAGAGAGAAAGAGAGAGAGAGAGAGACAGACAGGGAAGGAGGAACCCTATCATTCACTCTCCAGCCTCAGTCCCCAAATGGTGAAGAAGCAGTCTGATACAGAGTCACTGCATTACATTTCATACTGTAGACTGATTTCAACTTACAGCCCAGCTCAACTAGAGAACACAGTAGCAAAGTCTCCAACGGCTAGGTGTGGACCACTAACCAGCACAGTGGGAATCAAAGGCAAGATCAAATAGTGAAGATGTGCCAGCAACAAAGAACACAAGCAGAATTTGGAAGGTCGCTATTTCTTTCCCTGCACAGGTGCCTATGACAGAACACACGAGACTGGCAAAAGAACACCAATGAAGGAAATAATAAATCTGTAAAAGATGAAGTCTGAAGAAATGGAAATAAGTGAACTGACCACCAATAAATTCGGAATAGTCCCCTTAAAAAGGTGAAGGACTACATGAAGATTCAGCTGCAAAGTTGAACAATTTGTTGAAAAATTTAAAATCATTCTGAATTGCTCTTGAATAGTATGGTAGGTCCATTTCAGTCAAAGATGTCCAATCCTGTGCTGAAAAGAAGTGGCAAGAATGGCACTTGCTGTTTGTTCCAGATCTTAAAACAAAGACTTGATCTGTCCCTGGAGAAGAGATTGGCTGTAGGCTCTTTATAAAAAAACCTTTGTTATGTGGGGCGCATTGTTCTATATCTAATCTGTTGAGAGTTTTCATAATGAATGTGTATTTATTTTTAAGACCTGTTTTATTCACATCTAATGAAAGGATAACATATTTCTAATTGATATCGATAGACAATATGAATTTAATGATGAAATAAATAATAAAAAAAACTAGAGTCCCTAGGAATAGAATACAATAACCAAGCTAAATGTTTTAATAGAAAACATCAGCCACAGACTAGTCAGACAGAAACGTATCACTGGATGCGACGATAGATTTGACATTATATAATCAGACAAGTGCAAAGAGAGCCAGGCAGGAGATGATGTGGTGGGTACCACATTAGCTGAGCAAGCGTGACTTACAGAGGTCAGTCCCAGAAACTCAGGGGAAAAAAAGCTGGGTTAGGTGGCATGTATCTGTAATCCCAGAATCCCTGGAGTGAGATGGGGGTACACACCATGGCAGGAACAAGACAATTCCTGCCTCCCTGAAGAAAGGCAATGAGGGGAAAGAATATACCAGCTGTAACACCAGCTGCCTGTCAGAGGTGGGGGAAGAAAAAGAGGGAGAGGGGGTAGAAAGTGGAGGAAGACTGGAAGAAAGAGAAGAAAAAGAGGAGGAAAGGAAGAAGGGAGGGGAATCCTACCTGTGTTTCAAAATTGGTACCTACCATGGCTTACCTACTTCCATCAAAAGGAGTCCTTTTGTTCTTTAGTCTCATCCTTGAACTTGACCTGCTCTGCCATGTTTCCCACATGATATTTGCATGTATTCCAAGCAGCTATGAATGTGTGCTCAAGAATACAGTACTATTGTTCAGGTCAATGTTACTGAAAATACCTACACATAGGCAGGACAGGCTCATCTTCCCAGGCTTCTGTTTCATAGAGGGCAGAAGCCATGAGACGTCTCCCAGTGCCAGGCAGCAGCAGCTCATGTGCTCACTGTCCTGAACAGGATTTCTCTTTCTATCATAATTTGTTCTCCAATTAATCCTGAGGAGGACTGAGTATAAATAATCATGAGAGCATTCCATGACACAATACAGTCCTTTACACTCTCCTGAATTGATGGCAATCTCCCAGCCTGTGGGGTGAACTTTTGGGACTGGAGCACTCCCACTTCCCAAGAGAGGTCGAGCACAGCCTAGACTCACAATGCACATCACAGTACACCCTAGAGGCTGTGCTGAGGGTCATGACACCTCACACACTGCTTCCTTCTTCTTACAATTAGCCAAGGAACTGAGACCCCATTTTTCCACCTCCTCATAATTAACATCTTTATCTTAAAAACAGAAACAGATTCCAGAATGAGGAAGAAAAGAAACCAGTCTCCAAACACAGATGGAGAGACTCACCCACCAGCTTACCAGGCCACTGGAAATTTGGCCAAATAGAATTATTTTTCTATTTTCTGCTTTCAACCCCCATTCTCCTGGGATCCAAACAATGCTTCTCTATCATCATGGAGATGCATTAGTCCAAGGAGCTCACAATGCCAAAGCATTGGATGCAGGGTTAGGGAAATACTTCAGTGTTCTCTAATCAGTAAGACTCCGATCAAGATGTCCTCAGAAGTGGCTGCTCAGGGTCCTGTCTTTCTGAATGAGAAGCCCCACAAAGCCCAGCATCCAAGCATGTATTCTCCAGGGCCCTGGGCGGTTAGCAAGCACCACCCCTGAACAGTTTATTGCCCTTTTCATTCCCAGCACAGGAAGCTGCAGCTGGGAGTATTAAAGGCAGAGGTGTGGAGGTAGGAGGCATTAGGCTTGATTTCTTAAGCGCTATAATGTGTAAAGTACCTCAAAGTGTGTGGCTTTAACAACCGTGGTGTATTGTCTGAAACTTCTAGAAGCCAGAGCTCCTAGACTGAGGTTAGTCCATCTGAGAACTGTGAGAGAGAATCTATTCTAGGCAGCTTCTCCAGCTTCTGGCGGGTTTCCTTGCAATCTTTGGCATTCCTTTGCTTGTACATCACCATGACCTCAGCCTTTTCAATGTTACATGGTGTTTTCTCTGCGTCCCTGTTTCTAGAACTCTCCTTTTTTATGAGAATACTAGTCATACTGGGGGTGTGGGGAGTGGGGGGGACTAGTCATACTGGAGGTGGGCCCATCCTACTGTTGCACGACCTCATCTGAAATAATTAGATCTCAAATAGTCCCATTTCCAAAGAGGTCCCATCCTAAGTCCTTGGATCAGGAATTCAATATTAAGGATTTGGGGAGACGCCCTTGTCTTGAAAGCAAGCAGTTCAGGGAAAAAGAAATTCCCCCTCCAAAAACCCTGCTCTTTTCTTCAGGATTTTTCTTCGAACACTCTTTAGCTATTCCCTAAAAACATTATTGCCCTAAAAATCTAAAGCAATGGTTCTCAACCTGTGGGTAGAAACCCCTTGAGAGTCAACACTCCTTTGAGGGTCAAATGACCATATTACAGGGGGTTGTCTAAGACCATCAAAAAATAGATATTTACATTCCAATTCATAATGGTAGCAAAATTACAGTTATTAAAAAGCAATGAAAATGATTTTAGGGTTGGGGGGGTCATCACATCATGAACTGTATTAAAGGGCTGTAACATGAGGAAGGTTAAGAGCCACTGATCTAAGGGTTCTGAGAGAACCTTTTCTTCTATTCTTTACCCTGTTCTATTCTCCTCTCTCCTAAGGTGTGTGACAAATGATAGCTTCATTACTTGTATCTAGCTAGAGTGAATGGGAGAAAAATCAATAAGCTATCAATATCTCTGAGATCCCATCCTTCAATGTAAATATATATATATATATATACTTTTTCCTGGAGTGTTGAAGAAGGAGATCAATGCCAGAGACTCCTGGAGGAGCACAGGGCACTTTACTCCTGATTTCCAGATGTGTGTCCTTAGGACACAAGAGTAGCAATCAGTCATTACCTTTAGAAGGTATGAAGAGTAGAAGCAGATTTCTGAAAAAGATATTTATTTTAAAATTTACACATAATCTTTGGATAATTTAGAATTAACAAGTATGTTTTAAAAGTTTCTGACACAAACCCCGAACCAAGAGCAACAATAGATTTGATTGGCAGAAGGAATCAAGAGGATCCTGCATTTAGGATGCATAGATGGCTATTAACACCAGTGCCCATGTAGACAGACGCTTTCCTATAGCATTCAGTCACTGATTTTAAACTACCTGTCACAAATGCTAAACACCTCACCAGACTAATAGTGACGCCCACATCCACTCTGTAGTCCACTTAACTCAGGTATCTACATTTATAGAGCACAGAAAAAGTCTAACAGACATCAGAATCATATTACACTTATTAATTTATTCCCCCACATTAATAAGAATTAAAAACTAGAATCTACCCAGTGTAGTCTCCATCTCTAATGTACCTCTTGCTGATGGAAGGAACGTCAGCTTCCTGGGCACTCCACCTACAGTCCTGATGCCTTATAATGAGCATGTGAGATCAGAACTTGAAGTGAGCCAGGAATGCCCTAGACCTATCCCACACAGTGGATAAGCAGCCCAATGCTCTATGCGCCCTGAGGCAGTAAGACAGGGTAGGCTCCTGCGTGTTGCAAATGATGCAGTGGCCTCACAACAGAAAGGAAGCCCTGCTTCTATACACGGCCCTTTGCAGCAAGGTCCAACATGGGTGTGATCACTGAGCAGGTCCTTCATAAAGAAACAAGGACAGCAGGATACCTACTTCCTACACACTGTGGACACAGCCCAGTCACGTGCTTTCCAGTGGTCCTCATACAGCCCGGAAATATGTTTTCCTGTGGTCCCCACACAGCCTTGTGAGGTAGCATTGTCACCCCCATTTTACAGATATGGAAACAAAGTGGCACAGTGTGGAAATGGGGGTCAACCTGGAAACCCAGGGCTTTTCACTCCGGGCTTTCTATGGCCCGCATAAGGCAAGGGGTCAGCAGTAAACATGTTTCTAAGCTCTAAGACAGTGGGTCTGCAGCTCGAAACACTGAAGCCCTGTGAGCACACAGGCCAGCCCTGGGAATCCAGCAGATTGTGTCTTAGTGGCCTTGGTTCAATAGCATTCATTTTGACTCTGAGTCGTTGAACCACTCCACACCAGGGGCTGAGTGAACTGCTCTGGCTTCCTACCAGGTAGAAAGGTCTCAGAAAATCCTTGTGAAACAGGGTGGGTGCTTCCTGCAGAGAGACCAATGTCACTCCCTTGCAGGGGGAGCAGGGCAATCTGTGATCACGCACCTCACCCCTTTTGAGAATCACTTATAATTAAGATGCTAACCTAAGTCCCAGAAAACATATTCCCCATGCCCTGAGAGACCTTTCATGGGGGCCCCATAAGGTCAGCGAAAGTTGGGGTAACTGACAAACAGAAAATGATTAAAAGTACTTTGGGAGGGAAGCCTGCTGAAAGGGAGAGTAATGATAGCAATTAGGAGAAGGTAAGGGAGTAGACATTTAAAAAATAAGAGCCCCAGTCTGTCTGACTAACCTGCTGTCTACTGTGGGGCAGCACTTGGTGCTAATGTGGGTAGGGACTTGCTAACAAAAATACCTTGGGCCTCCATGTTCTCACAGGTCATACAGAATGTAATATCAGTGATAAAGGGAAAAATGAAAACAGATCTTCTGACACAGGTGACATGGGTCTTTTCTTCCTCTAAGAGCACAGTGCCACAGCTCTACAAGAACACAGTATAGTAGAGCTGGCCCCTCCTGGGTATACAGACAGCAGGCTCTTAGAGAAGGGCCCAGTTCACTGAGCACACGTTAATGTTTGCATTCTAGTTGCCTGTCGGGTGTCTCTCTCTTCCACTCAATTCTGATCAGGTTGGGGACAGATGGGAGGTTTTGGACCTTTTGTCTCCACAGGGAGTGGGAAGTGGGATACCCAAGATCCTTTGCTCATAAGCACCCAGGATTAAGGAGGAGCCTAGCCAGTTGGGGTGACAATAGGACTATGTCCCCAAGGGAGTGCTCTCGGGAACAACTTTACTCTGGAGTAACTGAGTAGGCTTCCCCACCCTTTCCCAATGATTTGCTTCCCCTCCCTGAAGCCACCCTGCATCTGACACAAATCATGATTTAGGAGAGTTTCTTTAAGATGTGAAATCAACACCTAGGGGGAGATTTCAAGACACAGAGGGTGCTCCTTTGTGAGGATGACATCATTCAGTTAGAAAAAACTCAAAGTCTAGTTTTGGCAACCCTGGTGAAAAATGTGAATCTTTCCCCTACCCATGTGGATGGAGAGGAGGATGCTATCTAGAGGAACTGTATGGCAAGAATCTAGGCTCCCATACTCGGTGGCTGCAGGGAAGGCTGGGTCTGCCTCCTTGCCATCAGCCTCTGGAGGCCCCAGAACTTGCCAACAAAATTCCTTAGAGTGCAAGAAGCAGGCTGGGCCTGTTGAATAAAAACACTCTTTCAAGCAGTGGTAGCCAGGAGAGTAGCCATAAAATGACTTATGGAGAAGGATGGGGGTGCCTGGCCAGAAACACATGCTCAACAGTGAATGTTACGGAAGCCAGACAGGGTGGCTTTCCCAAAAAAATAGATGTCTTCATCAGTTCCCTCGTTGAGATGCTTCACCATATTCTTCTCAAAGAGGAGCGGATGGTAAGCACCCATCGTGCAAGCGGTGTCAAAGAACTTCTGGTGATAGTAGCACACGTCCGTCTTGCGCTTGGATGGGAGGAACTCGTAAATATCTACCTGGTCACACAGCGTCAGCATGATGAGGATACCTGAAGAAGGGAGCAGAGGGAAGGCATGTCCAGCAACCACAAGCAACCCAGATCTCTGCTCAGTAACTACGGCTGCTTAGCACCTTGAATTTGGTGAGCAGTCACCCAGAGTTCTATCTGTTCTTACGGTTCCCAGTCTGGGTTTTGCTGATAAGCCAAAGGCCAGCAGACTGGTCCATTTTATACCTTTGTACCCCCAAAACCCAAGGCCAGGTCCTGGTACATGATAGACAAACCTACCACCATGCTAGAGGATTAAAGGACCCAGTCAGTGAATTTATCAGTGGAGTAATCTACAGAAACCCAATGTGTCTAAGACAACAAATCAAACAACGCTGTCACTTGTATTTATACTTAGCTTTTCCTGACATTGCTTCACCCTGCCAAGGCCTCATGGGAAATAATGAAGACTGCCTCCTAGAATACCTGCAGTGCATAGTTCTGAGGACAGAAGATTTCTCCCCTTAGTTGGGATGAGACAAGAGGAGCATGGTACACACTGGTGCTGTCCAAAGAGGCTGTGCAGTGAGACATAAGCCCATCTAGGTATAGGGGACTCATCTGACCACCCAGACTTGACCCTGACTAGCTGAACTAGTCTTCGCAAGAAACAATGCTTCTATGTGTCACGGGCTCTTCATCTGTCCCAAGAAGGAGACCTATGTAATGCTCTACTGTGTGGGTTATTACTGGAGTTAAATAAGATCTCAGCGGGAAGTGCCCTCTTCAGTAACTCTTAATACAAGGTATCTAAAATGGAGTGGTTCCCAACTGAGAGCTAAGGTACAGACTGTCGGAACGACTTTGTTCCAGAGGAATCACACACTGCAAAAACCACTTTTGCCTTTCTGCTTGCCCCTGACTCAATGAGGGAGAAAGGCCTGACTGACTCAGGCACTACAGAAGCAACCCTAGGAATGACAGAGGGAGCACTTCTCAGTAAGGCCTGAGCACACTGGTGAGGGGTGAAGGGGTGGTGTGGTTAGGAGGGAACAGGTATGGCAGGGGCAATGCAGGCAGCAGCAGGGCACTGGAGCAATAGGACGTGTGATCCTCCAAATGCCATCTGCTGCTGCTCTAAAAGCCCCAGGAAGAACCCAGATGTACCTACCCAAATGCTGAAGCATGAGGTGCAAAAAGGGGCTGATGAACTACAAGAGCCCCTATTTCTTTTCATCCCTACCTCTAGTAGAAAACTAAGCTACTCATTTACTAGGAGAAAATTACCATGCTAGACCCACAAGAAGTGAAAGACAGTTAGCCCTCTAGTATGAGAAGTATAGACAGATAAATTGCACAGTGGTGAGTCCCTGGAATCATCTGGTTAATGGCGTTCCACTCTAGGCACCCATGAAAGGAATGTCCATCCCTCTTCAGAGACAGCCTGTCCATTCATGGAAATGCTCCAGTGGTTCATCCCAAGAGAAAGGGAGGGAAGGACGGATGGGCATTAAGATCTGAGGGATGTGGAGAGAGCTTAAGATGAGAGTCTTTGACCAGCATTCATTGCTCTTCTCCCCAGTCCACCCCACGTCTGCTTCCTGTTACCTACACGGCCCCACATAGACAAGCTTACCCAGCTTCTCACAGTTGTGACTAAAGCATCCACAAATCTAGGAGAGGTATAATTAACTTTGGTCTGTGTCGGGTTCCAAACATGACTCTGTAGAGCAATGTTACCCAATCTATCTATATTTACGTATGAAACCTTTTTGTTGTTGTTGTTGTTCATTATCATTTATGACATGACATTGTGATTGTTAAAGATACTGCATTAAAACGTCACTTGATTGATGATGAGTTTTAGCATATTGTCTGAATTGTAAGCCTAAGACAAGGGTCTTGCTTATTACTCCATCCAAGGTCCTATCTTCTTCCTTCCTCCTCTTTGAGTGTGCCTCCCTTTACACTATCACTCCACGTCAAACTCCCCTCTTTCCTCCACAAAAATCTCTCTGACCATCAGCTATCGGGGGTCTTCTCTCTTACAACAGGACGGCAGTCTCCTTATTGTGGCACAAACTGAATGTGGCCTTGGATACCTGACTAAATTCCCCTGGCAGACATATTAAGAATAAAAATTACACCTTATTTGAGATATGACTTAGTATAGTGTCCAAGTAGAAAAGTTGTTCCGGTGAATGAACAAGACTGAAGAAGAAAGCCAATCCTCTACAAAACAAACACAGGACTTGTCCACACACGGACTCACCCAGCATGCCGGAGGATGGGGGATTTGGCTGAATCAGATCTGGAGAGATTTCCTGAATGATGTCCCATAGTTCCCATGGCATCTGGGGCTTGAGGATATAAAAGGGCTGGCTGGGGTGCAGCCTTCGGTAACTCTTATAGGTTTCGAAGAAGTTGTAGTCAGGCTTCTGATACCACTGAAATAGAAGGAAATGGTGTGCTCAGCAGAGAAACCTTACACAAACACTCTTGCCAGGGGATCAGCCTTGTCCTGTGGCAGATCGTGAACATCATCAAATCATAGCCCTTAGTGGCTAGTCCAGTTGGGGCCCGGAACATAGTCTCTGATTATAGTCCAGTTGGGGCCCGGAACATAGTCTCTGATTATATAGGACATCTCTGCACCACCGAGCTGTCTTTCAGTTATTTATTGACTTATTGTTTGTTTGTTTAAGTAGTTGTCACTATTTGGCCAAGATTGGCCTTCAGCTCCTGGTGTCAAGAGATTCTCCTGCTTCAGCTTCCCCGGTAGCTGGGACCATCACACTTAGGTACCCTTCCTGTTGATGGAGAGGAACCTGGAGCACAAGTTGTTGCATCTATGGGCTCAGAGTCTTTCACTTGACTCAGGCAGACTTGAGTTACAACTGAGATCAGAGGGAAGCTACAGCCTGGCATGAGAGCACTGGTGATAGATAGCCACAGCTAGGAGCCATCAGTGGGCATTTAAGGACTAAGCATACCAAGGTCAGGGCTTTCTGTGGCTTCTGTTAAGCCATTCTCCTTAGGCTTCTATAGGCAATGCCAAGAGATGCTACATATGCAACCCACATAGAGAACCAAAACTGAGCTGACACTTCCAGGAGGCCTGAGAATCCAGCAGTCCCGTGGCTCACATCTTCCCTAAAAGAATCAACACTGCAGATCTGTGTCGTTGAGTTAGGAAACCACACACGGGTGACTTCTCCCATCTACGTTCTGCTCTCCCATCTGAAACATGGGAGCCACCAGGCCTCCTCTTACTTCTTGATAGTGTTACAAGAACAAAATGAGTGGAGTGTTAGACACTGCAAGTGGGGAGCAGAAATGTGATGATGTTGTTGATAGGGGTAACAGCAGTTACTGTCATCTCCCACGGAGGTTCATCAGGAGTACAGCAGTGAACACATCCTATTCCAGAATACCTCCGACCCAGTCTCCACCATGCCCAATGTGTACCATTGCTGGAATATGCACAGGACCTTCCAGGGAAGGCATGCACGGGCGCTGGTTAGCATGGGAGACTTCTGAGTGTGCCAGTCCCTATGGAATGTTATGTCTAAAACTGAAACAGCCAGGAATGGCTCAAGTCACAGATGACTTTAAAAGCCTAGCAGCATGAAATCTGGGGGCAGATAGGAGACTCACTTACCTTCGGAATATCTGCATGATACACGGATGGGTCCCATAGAATCAGGATTCCTTTGGTATACAAACTGTCCTTAAGGAAGTTCTTTTCTGTGGTGACTAACTATAGTGAGAAAGAGAAAAGCTGTAACATGAGCATTTATGTGTAAATATTTGACTCCTCACAACACCTGGTACATCATCAGGTTGGTACCAACTGAAGCCTAGAGCCTCATGAGAATCTAAAATGGTTGAGTGCTTATCTTCAGTGGAAAGAAAGGGACCATGCTAGTGTGAACTATGTTTATTAACAGCTGTCAGCCATGGATTAGAAAGGGTTTCTCAGACTCTGAGTGTAAAGAGTCATAGTGAAATAGTACAGAATCATACTCCTACAGCCATATTGTGATGAGCTGGATATTCTTGGCCCAGGGAGTGGCACTATTAGGAGGTGTGGCCTTGTTGGAATAGGTGTGTCACTGTAAGTATGGGCTTTAATACCCTCATCCTAGCTGCCTGGAAGCCAGTCTTCTGTTAGCAGCCTTCAGATGAAGATGTAGCACTCACAGCTCTGCCTGCACCATGTCTGCCTGGATGCTGCCATGCCCCTGCCTTGATAATAATGGACTGAACCTCTGAACCTGTAAGCCAGCCCCAATTAAATGTTGTCCTTCATAACAGTTGCCTGATTGCAGCAGTAAAACCCTAACTAAGACACAAATCTTGCCCAATGGTAGAAGAAATTAAAAAAAAAAAAAAAAAAAAGGCTCATTTTCAAAGATGTCACTAGCTAGGGTCCAGTTACAGATACACTGAGAAGACTGGATCCCTGCAAGTACTCGCCAGTCCAGCTACAGTCCCACCCCAAATTACTAACAGCCATGCTTGTTGCCCAATCACCATGTACATGACAGGGTCATATGCCTAATAAGCTTCAAATAAACATGACCTAAAACTTAATGATGAGCCCACCCACTAGTTATCTTTGGTAAGAAATAGACAAGCATAAGTGCCAGAGGGACGGATAATCCCAAGGTGGTACAGACATCCCCTCTTGATTACTCAGTCGGTGAAGAAAGGGAGGAAGAGACAGACACTCTGTACTATAGAACTATTCTCTGAACTCAGTCAGCGTGCCCACCATTCTGGGCAGATGCCTGCTCTTGCAAAATCCTAAAATAATATACTAGCTGCCTTGCCTTGGCTACTCTGGGTCTCCAGTACTCATATTCTGAAGTGTGGGTCCTTAGGCCTCACAGGAACTCTCAGGAAAGCGGGACTGCAAGTCATCATTAAATATAATTAAGGATCTATGGAAATCCTTTCAACCATCCACTAGTGTTCAGTCTGATTACATTGTCTCTCACGGGGGCCAATGCAGACCACGGTTTCTCTGTCACCAAGACAAGATCACAGTGCCTATATGGCAGAGCACCCGAAGTCTGCAGCTCATGTGGAGGAACCAAGTATACTTAAAAAAATATGCACTTCAGATGCAGGTTCTCACTGTGGGAAGGAGATGCTAATCTGCAACGTACCGAGCCTGAGTCAGAGCCCCAATTCCGTATCCCGCCCTGGCTGCAGATAAGCAGTTAACCTGTCTAGCTGAGAGGAAAGTGTGCCAACCTTGATGGGATGCTTTTATAAAACATAGAACTTTAAACCAAAAACTATATTTAGATTCAATAATTTCACTTTAAGGAACTTATTCCATGAAAAAAAAAATCTACATTCAAAGGAACACATGCATGGAATTGTTGATTGAATCATATTTGGAAAATAAGAAAAGTGTGGCAGATGAAGATGGAAGATAAGACTTGGATACAGAAGGACCCAGGTCCATTCTTGTGTTTACCACTAATCCCTATTCTCTTAAGTCTACCATGTGAGACAGCTATACCACGCCTTTGCATCTGCCCAAAGAACTCAGCATCCCAGTCCACAGGTACTTGCCCAGCCACAGTCATTGCTGGTCTGTTCACAATAGCTAGGAAATTGAAACAGTCCACATGTCCTTCAACTGATGAACAGAGAATAGAAATGTTACGTATACACTATGGAATACTCTTTAGCAGGAAAGAAAAATGAGACCACAAACTTGGCAGGCCAATAGATGGAACTAGAAAGGATCATATTGAATGAGGTAATCCACACCCAGAATAACAAATATCACACATTCTAGGTCTCTAGTTCCAAATCTTCAAATGTTACACCTGAGAGGAGTAACGTTAGTCTTTATTACAGAACATATTGTGAACTCCAGAAACAGAGCCCAGAGGCCCTGTGAGCTAGAAGTGACCCGAACACCCCTCCCTGAGGACTAGCCTTCATAGTAACAGAAGGTGCCATGAACATTTCCAAAGGAAAGAAGCTACTAACAGTCCCAGCTGTGACACCTATGAGCCATATCAACTACCGGCAATGGCACAATAACCCTATGGGTACAGTAATAGCATAAAGACCTGGGCGGTAACCAACAATTCTCTAATTGTGGAAGCTCCACAAGAGGAATGCCATGTCTGGTACTAGAGACTTAACTACTCAGCACTGCTCCTTAGAGGAGAATCTACAACCACTACTCTACTAAAACTGCACAATCCCTAACAACAATCTAAATACTTGTCCTCATACCCACAGATAAGGGTAGTCCTCACCCCTCATCGAGGAAATGTCTCTTTGTAACAGATGGAGATCATTATAGAAATCCACAACCAATCGAAATATAGAGTTGTGGAGCCCAGCCCCAGTGGATACATCTACAAAACACTACCACACCCAAGGCTCAGGGAACACTGCAAAAGAGCAGGCAGGAGGATTCTAAGAGCCAGAGGGTCAGGGAGTTTGCAGTGAGATCGCGCCTCAGTCTGTCAGTAATGTCAGAAACTATACACATCAAGTCTCATCAGCGTGACTGCCCAAACATGAGCTGAGCAAGGATGACAGAGCCTGGACAGGAAAAGCTCAGGGGGCCTCAACCCTACAGAAAGAACTACAGGCAGGCGAGAGAAGCTCCAAGAGAAGCTGAAGCAGGAGGGGTAATCCTCCCCAGGGGAGAGCACACTGATGGGTCGTTCAGTGCCAAATGGTCAGCCAAGAAAACGCACACACAAGTAACGGCATATGGACTCAAGAGTGTACTGAGGAATAAGTGTGTGTGTGTGTGTGTGTGTGCGTGCGTGTGTGTGTGTGTGTGTGTG
>NW_022196894.1:21055746-21079077 GCF_008632895.1 Mastomys coucha | reverse complement strand
TGTGTGTGTGTGTGTGTGTGTGTGTGTGTGTGTATGCGCACACACTAACAATTAGAGAAAAAAGGTCATGGATTTAATGGAGTACAAGGGGAGGTTTAGAGGGAGGGAAGGGGAAATGTTGTAATTAGATTGTAATCTCAAAAATAACAAACCAAAAACAGAAGCTGCTTTAAGAATTAAAAATGGGTCATGAGTGAACAGGAAAGAAAAGTAACCCCAAAGGTTTAAGAGTGAGGACAGCTAGGCCCCTTTAGCACACACATACCCATACATATACATATACGTATACACATACACAGACATATACACAAACATACACACACACAGACATACACACACATACATACACACTCACACACACACACACACACACTATGAGATCAATCATCAAAACACTCATCTCAAAGAATAGCTGGGACATGATGTTGCCCTTGTTTAAAGTGCATGGTGCATATGACAAGAACAAAACTGAAAAGTGACTGAAAATGAGAGGACTGATTTAAGATGTCACCCCCCCCTTAACTCCGCCCCCTCCGGCTAGCATTAGCCTCCTTCGGCTTCTGCAGCCTTTCCTAGACATCTGTGCTTTTACTGTCTTCAGAAACCCCTCGAGAGGAACAAAAGTTGTCCTTTATAATAAATGACAACTATGTGCCATTGAATGATGCTTACTACAACCTGCCTGTTTTAAAGACTCAAAGAATATTCACAATGGTCCTAGGAGGCATTAATATGCCCATTTCTAAAATGTTATAAACTCAGAGACACCAAGATACTTCCTTCCCCAAGTCACACAGCTCACTAGCCTCTGAGTCAGATCATGAGGCTTCCAGCTCAAGAGGCTAGATGACTACTCAAAACACTAACGTCACTCACACCAGCAAGGTCCAGTATCATGAGAGCACTGATTGCTGCCTGAGGATAATGTCACATCAGGAGGTTTCCAGGACTCAAAGGAACACCATTTTGTCAGTGAATAAAGAGAAGGCCAGAGAGAGAGGCTGAGTAAGCTGAAGGGCAGCCTCCCACCAGGTGTTCCTCCTGCTCCAGCAGGAACACATGACACTCTTACAAAGGCCAAGAACTTATATAAAGCGCATCCTCTTGCCCATGTGGCAACCACTCATTCTCCTGAGCTGCTGGAGATGCATGAAAAGGCATTCCAAGAGACCAGAGAGAGAAGTGGTAGATTTGGGTAGGACAGCAGAAAGTGGCCAGGGCTGGGATCTGCCAGAAAGAAAAGGGACAAGCTATCAAGCTGCACTGTATTCCCTTCCTGTGCCCTTCAAATGGCACCGTTCTGAGCCTATCCACATCCATTCCCATCAAGTGACGTTCAAACGTTACCTTAAAGCTACCCCTCTGAGGTTTTGGTAGACTGATTCCCCATCTCAAGGTCTAAATGTCTAGTCCACACACAGAGAGACACACACCACATCCTATCAGGCCTTGCTTAAGGTAGCCGACCAATGCAGTGAAGCGCAAAGCTTTTCACGAAGGCTCCTGTACTTATCTGACAAGGCAGCATGACCTGGTTCAAAGGATCATGATGGGGGAGGGGTAAAACCATGATGAGATTCAGACATCCCCATAGCAAAGAAGCTTTGATGAACATCTGCCATGAAAAGGTTACTCCAGGCAGATACGTGTTGCTGCTCAAAGCAACCTTCCCAACTATAAAGTGGCAAATACTAATACTTAGAAAAAGTGAAGAACACATACACACCACACAGTGAGGTGGGAGGTTACTCATCTGTGATTACACAACTCCACTGTCCAGACTTTACGTCTGACTAGTTGGGTTGCTTTCTTCCTTCTCTTGTGCAGGGCTGGGCCATGTCATATTGAAATGATGCAAATCTGATTCACAGTGTGTCTGGTTTTAGAGCCAGGGTCTTTACAGAGGCACTGGGGATTAAATGAGGCCATAGGGTGGAACCCTCATTCACTAAGGTGTGATGTCCTCACCAGAGAAAGAGACACTGGAGTGTTTGTCTGTGTACTGGAAGAAAGGCCAAATGAGATCATAGTAAGAAGCTGGCTGTCACCACAGACCAACTGTGATGCCACCATCACCTGGCCTCCATGATTTTGAGAAAATAAAGCATTTTATGTGGATAAAATAAAGGATTTTATTATGTGGTATCCTACTACTGCAGTTTGAGCTGACTAAAGTATCCTATGTGAGCATATGTGCATATGCATTTGAGTATGCTTTATGAGATATAATAATAGATATGAAGATATATCTGACCATCATAGAAGAAATTAAGTGCTTGAAGCTGTGAGATAATGCATGTATATGCATATGTATATCCATTACCTGTGTATATGAACATGTATAAATATGTACATACTATATATACATAAGCATGTACATATAAATATATATACATGTAAACATATACATATAAATATCTATAAATATATGTATGTGTTGCGTGTGTATATGTGTGAACATATGTGTGTGTGCATAGACTATATATGATGTGAATGTAAATGTGTATATGTTTCTTAGCTCTACTTGCTCAAAGGATGGAGAATCAATGCTACCCCATCAGGAGTGAGCACACCAGTATCAGAGCTTGGTTTCTGGAACCACTTTTCACTAAAAAAAGAGCTTGTGAGTTTAAAGGAAACAGAAGAAAACCACTAGTCAGTCCCTGTGCAAGCAAGACAACCTAAGGAAAGCAAGTTTTCGGAACTTTTGGTGTCCCTGAACAATGCTCTCAATTCTTCGTCTGTGAATCAAATGTTTAGCTGTTTCCTGAATTCATGGCTCTACTCTGATCTAGACAACACATTTTCTCTTAGGTTCTGGTCAGGCAAACAATCACAGTCCAGTGTGTATGTCTAGGGTGAGACCTCTAGAGCCAAGAGACTGAAGCAGGGAGTTCCTGGGTGAACTTCACTTTGAGTGAGTTCATTTATTAGTGTGTGATGAAAGAAGCCCATTAACAGGGCCCAGGGGCAGCTACACTGGGCTTTCATATAGCAAGGAGAAAAAAAAAAAAAAAACACTTTGGGATGTGGAGAAATCATTATTGTGAAAATAGCCATCTTATGATTTAACACATCCCTTAAGACTAATTTTAGAATTAGTCTAAAAAACAATTTTAGGATTCATTTGGAAGCACAAAATACCTTGGATAGACAAAGCAATCGTGGCGGGGGGGCGGGATGCAAGGTGTGATATACTATTCCATCTTCTTTTCAAACTGTATTACTAAAGCCATAGTAACAATAATCGCACTGTTCTGTCACAGAAACAAGCTTGGTACTTGTTTCCTTGATGATAGCCATTCTGATTGGGTGTCTTAGTTACTATTTTATTACTATGAAGAAACACCACAACCAAGACAAACTTATAAAAGAAAGCATGTCATAGGGGGCTTGTTGACAAGGTTGCCAGGTTAATCCATGATTATCATGGTGGGGAGCACAGCAGAATAGGCAAGCAGGCATGGTGCTGGAGACAGGCTGCAGACAGAGAGAGCTTGGACCTGGTGTGGGCTTTTGGAACTTCAAATCCCACCTCCAGCCCTGTATGCACTTTGTCTAATAAGGCCGCGTCCTCCACCTGGGGACCAAACATTCAAACATATGAGCCTATGGGGCCTACTGTATTGGTGTAAAGTGGAAATGGAAAGCAATTTTAATGTGTTTTTCAGAACTTGAGATATTGGATACTTTAAAAAATATTTACTGGACAATTATTCTTCTCCGTATTGCGTACAGGTTTTTCTTAACTGCCACTTACTATAGTCAGATGGCTTCCTTCCATTTCTAGTTTATCAAGCACCTTTAATCATGAGGGAAACTGAATGCTGTCAGATACTTTTGCCCATCAGCTAAAATGATCATTTATTCCCTGTTCTATTAATCTGGCATATGTTATCAACATTTTATGTCTAACCATCCTTGCATTCCATAAATAAATCTCACTTGGTCGTGGGTGCCATCCTCTTTAAAAGCCATCTAACCTGGGCTGCCATCATTTTATTGAGGACTTTTGAACAGTCTGTGAAATAAATTGCTCTGTAGCTTTCATCCGGTGTCATGGCTGGTTCAGCCATGAGGTGATGTTCACAGAATGTGTTAGACGATCTTTGCTCTTCTTCATCTTTTTGGTTAAACAGTTTTAGAAAGAAGATTGCTTTTAGAAAGACTGTTTGGGAAGATTACTTTAATATTCTATATTAAAGTATATGAAACCATGAAGTCCTAGACTTTGTCTAGAAGTTTTTAAAAAATATATATTGATTCAATTTTGTTACTAGTTCTAAGTACTGGAGGTTTTATGCTTCATTATAGCTTGGTTTTGATATGCTTTATTTCTAGAAATTTGTTCATTTCATCTAGGTTGTGCTATTGGTGTAGCTGTTTATTTATGGAAGTAGTCTTTTATAATCTTTTTTAAATAGTCTGCAGAACTGTAGTAATGTCTCCTTTATAGTTTCTGATTTTAGTTGTGGGGGGTCTTCCCTCTTTTGGCCTTTGTCCCTTGAGCCAAGATTTATCAATATTGTTGAACTTGGCAAAGAACCAACTTTGGGTTTCTTGTTTTCCTTTATTATGCCTTCTTCTCCCTCTCCCTCTCCTCTCATCTACATTATTTCCTTCCTCTGAAAGCTTCATATTTAGCTTATATTTCTTTGTGTGTCATAACATTATATTAATTTGAGGTCTTTCTTATCTTTCTTACCTTTTGATAAATAAATTCAGAAGTAAAAAACGTCCCTTTAGCAGTACTTTAAATGAATTTCATAAGTTTTATATACTGAATCGTGTCTTAAATCATTTCTAAGTATCCTCTGATTTCATGTGTTGTGGGCTACTGAAGTATAGTTATGCCATCTCATGGAAGTATTCTGAAACATACTTTAAGTGCTCAAACAATCTTGGTAAAAAT
This sequence comes from Mastomys coucha, assembly GCF_008632895.1. NCBI lineage: Eukaryota > Metazoa > Chordata > Mammalia > Rodentia > Muridae > Mastomys > Mastomys coucha. The sequence continues at coordinate 21,074,165 of NW_022196894.1, read as the reverse complement.
AGGTTTCTGGACTAGCCATAAATTCCTATGCAGCGTGATCCTGAGCTAAAGATTAACTACCTAATCATTTAACTGCTATCTGTCCACTTCAGTAAATATGACTTGTTTGCTGCAGATGTCCGGAACTGCCCTTCTGAACATGTGGCAATTGCGGTTTTTTTGCTCTTAAAACCTGAACCAACTGGAGGTCAAGGCTGCTTCCCACTCATCTGTTTGGGAATATCTCACCAGCAACTGAGGCTCCATTTGACTTATTCGGGCCTCTCAACCCTTTTTCTCTTCAAGTACCCCAGAACACCTTTGTGACTTCTTTTATCTGTTGGTTAAAGAGTATGCTGTGTGATTTCCATGAGTTGGAAAAAAACCCTGGAGGTTGTAATATTCCACTCTCAAAGTAATAAAGACCAGAACAAACAGGAAATGAGAGAAGGAAATGGAGAATCACACAAGCAGCCAACTAGAGCTAATGTGTGGAGATGCTCTCCAACTGAGAGAACACATATTCTTCTCAATGACAAATGGATACTTCCCAGCATAGATTATACATTAGGGGACATACTATGAAGCCTAACATTATATTTTAAGTTTAAATTACTATGCCTAAGAGATCTATGGAACAAAACTACTCAAACCCCACTTGCCCAAGGACAGATGACTACCCTGTTTGTTGGGGGCTTGCTTGTTTAAGTTAACAACTGTTTCTGTAAATAAGCTTGGTTGTCGCAACAGCACAGAATGTGCTTGACCACATGTTATCAGAAGGTACATAGACAGGACACATGTCAGGATGTATACTTACTCCTGATTGGACAAAGGTGGGAAATACGTAGCCTTGCGGATTTAAACCTTTATAAGCCCCTGATTAATAATGTAATTTGTGGCCATACTACGGGAATCCTGGGTACGGACCTGATGAGACCCATTATCCAAGCCAGTATTTAATAAAAGTTGCTTTAACTGTGGCTCAAAAATTGTGGAAGTGTTGTTATTCTCACCTGGTAGGGTTATCATTTTCTGGAGGCTCCCAGGAAGATCAGACCCAAATTCTAAAGTCAGACCTACATTCCAGGACTCCAGGCCTGAAAGATCCCCTCAGAAGGTGTGCACTCTAAGATGTTCCAAGATTCCAAGGCATGCTCTTGGTTTTGCAGGCTATCCGAGTGAACTGCCATCCTGAGAAAGGCAGTAAGCATCTACCAGGGGCCTCCTTTGGTGAGTCATGGTAATTTGCTGTGACATCTAGTCTGTTCGAATCCCAATATAGGACCTAATGGCCTACTATCCAAGGCAAAATGCAAAACGTTCTCCTAGTATCTTGTTGTTCAGATACTAGAAGGCAAAATGGAAGTTTTGTCTGTCTCGTGTGTATGGTGTGTGTGTGTGTGTAGTCTGTGTTTTCTGGTGTGCAAACATGGGAGATGGGGGAAAATGGGTCAAGCTGAGATGAATGTATCAATGATGGCTGCCACTCCATGATGTTCTGTTCTGTTTCTGACCTCTTCTGAGGTCATGACCTGTGTTCTGTGCTTGTGGTTTTATTCCTGCTGTCTCTGCCAACACCAGCTACCTAATCCCCTTTGCTGGGATCGCTTTGATGGCCAGGGCTCTGCATTTCTTATCTTTAAGCTTTCTTGTCCCTGGACTCAGCTTAGTAGGGATTCAAATATTTTTTGGGTTTGGCTAATGCTGGGCTTTGGGTTTGGATAATTGTTTTAATGCTGCTCTACTTTATTGGAAAGCTGACTCTAGAGTGGATTATGGCTCCCCCTCCTGTAGAGCCAAACATGCTTGTGGGCCTACAGTTGTCCTCTGTCAGACAGGCCACCTGATGTTGTGACAGGAATAGGAGAGCAAAGCAAAGAACAACAGAAATTAGATTATTGGTTTCATTTAACTGCCTAAAACTTTTGCTAAGATATAAACCTTAGCTCAAGATTAGTAAGACTATTATGTGAACTTTTAGTACCTCAAGATTCGTACGTTTACTGGGTATAGTCAAAAATCTGTTAAATCTGTAACAAAAAAAGTTAACTTAAAACTCGTAACATAGGAGGTTGATAGTTAAAATCTATACATAGGTAATCTTAAAGGAATCATATGGTGTGATGCCATCTTGGGATATAAGCAACATGTGGCTTGTCACCATCTTAGCTGCTGTCCCCCATGAGGATGGAGGCAGCCACATGGTTGGCAGTCAACTGATACGATAGGTGACAGTGGATGCCAAGTGACTTCACTACTATCTTAGTTAAAGGTTACTACATCGCATAAACGAGCCAAAGAGGCAACAATAGTCTCCAAGATATTTTGAAATAAGATGGATCTTTGTATTATTCTCATCCTGAAGACAATCATAATAAAACAATGTTTGTTTAAAAAGGCATTAAAAACCATACCTCCATGTATTCATATATAAGAATGTACCTCATGGTGACAGGCAAACTTTGTAATGTAAGAGTCCCCCAGGTGGTGTTGGTTTTAAAGACAAGATGGGATCGCGGAGAAAAGCTGAGGCTGGGCAGTAGGACTGGAGTTTCTAAAGACAGCCCCTATGTAGTGGGGGACCCCAGCACTGGAGATGCCAGTGCCATGTGAGGGCCATAGAAACACCAGCTGAAATGACACAGCCGGCTGGAGCCTAGGAGACTGGCTGTGTGTGCCCGGCTGTGTGTGCCCGGCTGTGTGTGCCCGGCTGTGTGTGCTGTCAGGGGTGGGGCCAGAGGGGGGACACAAGCCCCTTGGGGAAGCCCAGAGGGCTGCCAATGAATGGCGCTCAGACACTGAACACTGAGGTGGAGTTTGGTTTTGCTTTGTCCCCACTGCGGCTGTGTCCTGTTTTGTCCCTCTTGCAATAAAAAAGTATTATTATTATTATTATTATTATTATTATTATTATTATTATTATTATTTAATATTATTGGAGCTTACAAGAGAGAGATTTTGAACTTTTTTAAAAGGGAAATTTTGGAATTTTAAAACTTTAAATTAAAAAAGCTGGATATTTCCTTTAAATATTTAAATTTATATGGCTGTGAGACATTTTAAGTTCATAAAATGTTTTCTATTAGATGTCTTTATTAATATGCTCTTTGGGGGATTTTTTTTTGTTTTTGTTTTTTGTTTGTTTGGTTATTGGTATTTTAAGACAGGGTTTCTTTGTATAAGGAACTTGCTTTGTAGACTAAGCTGGCCTCAAACTCACACAGATCTGCCTGCTTCTACACTCCAAGTGCTGGGATTAAAGGTGTTCTCTACCACTGCCCAGCTTATTAATATGTAACCTTCAAATAAGTAAGTAAATAGTACATAAATAAATAATAAGTGGCTAACAAATTAAGAGCTGCAGCTATCAGCACCAAACATCAGAACCTGGAATATTGCTACCATGTGATGCAATAAGTCAGTGATCTACACAGTCTGGCAAAGAGCCCACAGAATGTCTCCTTACCCAGGGTCTATCCAGGCTGAGAGGCTGAGAATGTAGGTCTAGCCTCCTAGCCTTCGCTAACTTTGTTAAACGCTAGCTATTTAGATAAGAATCATATAAGAAGCTGTGATGTTCTGTAATGGTATACCATAAAAGGACCAGGAAAGTAAAGTTTCCAGTCTCCCTGTGGACTGTATTTATGATTCAAAGTTTTATTCTGATACTAAAAGAATGTCAAAAATTATTATTTTTTAAAGCTACTAACTTGTTGTAAACTGTTAAAGATAAAAAGACATGCAAATTAATAGTCAGCCACCTTATTAAATGATCAAATTTTGGGGGCTGGAGAGATGGCTCAGTGGTTAAGAGCACTGGCTGCTCTTCCACGGGTACTGAGTTCAATTCCCAGCAACCACATGATGGCTCATAACCATCTATAATGAGATCTAATGCTCACTTCTGGGACAAGGCTTACACATAGGCAGAACACTGTACATACAATAAATAAACAGATAAATCTTGTTTTAAAAAAATGATCGGGGGCTGGAGAGATGGCTCAGTGGTTAAGAGCACCGACTGTTCTTCTGAAGGTCCTGAGTTCAAATCCCAGCAACCACATGGTGGTTCACAACCATCTGTAATAAGATCTGACGCCCTCTTCTGGAGTGTCTGGAGACAGCTAAAAAATGTACTTACATATAATAAATAAATAAATCTTTAAAAAAAAATGATCAAATTCTTTAATGTGCTCAGAATTACCCTTGTAGTTGTGCTTAGTACTGATGTAATTTGTTTGCAGTAATTGTGCTAAGTACTGATGTAATTTGTTTGCAGTAGTTGTGCTAAGTACTGATGTAATTTGTTTGCAGTAATTGTGCTAAGTACTGATGTAATCTGTTTGCAGGAATAAGCTTGATTTAGCCTCCCGTGTAAGTTTTCAAGTTTAAGCCTAAAAGAAGTAACTCAAAACAAGTTTACCTTAAAATCATGTATACTTAATAGATGGCTCTCGACATATCTGCTGAATATGACATTTAAAATGTTTAATGGGGATAGACAGAAATGCCAGCTGCTGGCAGCAGCCCTGGGGTCTCCAAAGAAGAGAGATGGGGCACAGGCCAGGATGTGGTGATGCTAGTCACTGGGAAAACCTGCCCCATGCCTCACCGGCTGCCAGGGCCCTGCACAAACTGTGAGTGCTGCTGGACTGTCTTAAGTCAAAGGAGGCCAGTTTCCTCTAGCCCCTCATTCACCTTCTGGTGAATCTCTCTGACTTTCTAGGTCTGGAAGCTGAAGACCTATGCTGTGCTGTTCAGCAGCTGAATACACAGAGCTATCCTGTGTAACAGCTGAAGACCTATGACCTCTGCCCCCGCCCCAACCTCCATGAAGCTATCAAGACCACCAGGGTATCAAGCTATCACGAAGCTATCAAGGCCTACTAGCGTAATCATCCAAATAGCTGGTTAAGTTTGACATTTTAATCACTACAGAGATTAGTTTGGTTGATTCTTCCTGCTATAATTTATCCTTCTCAAATCTCTTGATGGTATGGATGGCTCTCTGTAGTGAGAATTTAGGTTTCTTTAAAACCACAGAAACGTTATGTAAATGTCTCGTTTCAATCCCAGGTGTGGGACATGGGGCTGCTTCAGACTGCCACCGCAGCTGACTGTGATTTGTCCTGTGCTCTGGCAGGGGTGTGATTTTGCCAGCTGAAGATATTTTACTCATCAGACTCTTCAGAGGGTATATAAAGGCCAGAGCCTTGAGACAGGTGGCGGCGGCTGCTGCCCTCACTGCTGCTGTTTGCTGGTTGGAGATGTCCTGATAATGAAGATTAGACATGCCCCAAGGAACTTGGTGCCCCTAATCAGCAGGAAGTAGTCTAATGATATCGACAACCCCTTTCCCCGTCTAACCTTCTTTCTCTCCTACCATGGGTTGGAAGGCTGGAGAAGGTGGTAGGGAAAAGAACCCAATAAAGTAGCTAAAAGTCTGGCAACATCTAACTGTAGTTTTGTCAGCTTGGCAACAGCTGGCAACCAGCTCCTGCACCAAGGGTCAGCCACCTTGTCAATTCATTTAACATGTAAAATCGGGCCTTGAAATTTCTAGAGCTACTAGGTCTCCTTCTGGGAAAGGCAGACAAGCTTGCCTTGCTCACAGGCTTCAGATTAAAGGATAAACAGGTTTCGGATGGATTTTTTTTTTTTTTTACCATTTTTTATTTAAAGGAACTTGCTTTGCGATCACTGCTCTCAGTAATAACTACTTATGTCTCTGCCCAATAATTTAGATGGAAAGAAAAGGATTTGAAGTCTACGTTAGTTACAAGGATCTAAGAAAGTGACTTCTGTGGAGGTAAAAACCTTAAAAAAAAAGTTCTGAAGGCCTAAGGAAATTACTTAACATATATGAAAAATGAAAAAATTAGAAATGTTTCAGATTTCTTTCCCGCTCTATGCTATTGTTGTTATACTAAGATTTCAGAAGTTCAGAGTTTTAACATCCATCAATGGAATTCTGATGAACCAGCGTAAAGCACTGATTACTACTACCAGCCACAAGCTAAAGATCTGAAATTTCCTTTGGTTATCTTAAGTATAGACTTAACGGTGTTTCTCATCGGGCTAAAACTATTCTGTTCAACCTCTATATCCAGCCCTCTGGACAGAGAAGCAAATGTTCATACTTTTAAACCCAACCCCATAGCTTTTGCTGTGACTCTTAGGCATGCATCTACTCCAGCTGTTTACAGGCATTTGTTAGCTGCTTTTTCTACTGTGTGGATTTCAGTACAGATTACAAACAGTGATAATGCTATTAAATCTACAATTTGTATCTCTCTTTGTAAACTAAAAGAAATTCACGTAACTTCAGGGAGTTGTGGAAGTTGTTAAGACTAGGATCTACCTCTCACAGGTCAAACAGACTCTAGAGAAGTACAGCCTAATTGCTTATTCCTATATCATTCCCCTCCCCCACCCTCTCCCATTTTGGGACTCCTCCCTTAACCACCAGGACCCGGGTCCTGAAAGCTACAAATGTATAAGATTTTTCCTTAAACTTGAAGTTTCTTAACTTTAAGTTCTATCTCTAGTCTACATCTGATTTAGCAGATTTCCACTTTGCTGATGGATCCCCACCTAGAAGTCAACTGTGGACAAACTGCTCCAAATGACTTCAAGCTCAGGGCTTGCTGAAAGCTAATGTGAACCAGTCCGGTTCCCTTTCTCTTCAGCAGGATCAGTTAACAAGATGCTTCTGATGAATGTTCCATTGCCAGAATCTCCTCCCTGCCTATGACTAACCTTTAAGGGAGGGATAGCCCAGTGAGATGCCCTTGTTTTTTAGGAACATGTCTTGGAAGAGGGCACTTGGACTTCCTCTTTCTCTAGTACCAGACACAAAGTGAGCAATGAGGCACTGTCTCAACACAGGCTCCAAACGAACTGGGAGCCAAAGTAAATATTTTCTTGTTCTTAAGATTTATTATCATTTTAAATTGCAGCTAGGGCTGTGTATGTATGAGCGCTGGCGCCCCCAGCGCTCGGCTTCTCCTGAGATGGAGTTACAGATCCTGGTGAGCCACCCGGCATAGATGCTGGGGACCCAACCCAGGTCCTCTGCTGGACCAGTGCATATTCCTAACCAGGGAGTCTTCTCTCCAGCCCCAGTGTTTTCTCCTTGTAAACTGGATTTCCCATGTATTTTCAGTAATAATAAAAAGAAGTTGAATGTCCCACATGTCGTTTGAAGTGAACTAGTTTTCAAATATCTATCTCCTAAAAGGGTAAAGAGGGGAGATTTGGGCTTTAAATCTCTCCAGTCAACCTCAGCCAGAGGGGAAGTTGCTTTTAACGACGAGGGAGGAAGTGTTATGATGACCTTGGCGATCTACTCAGAACTTTTATCCCTGTGATAACAAACAGCAATTAGCAAGACCTGATCTCTATCTAGACTAATCTAGGACAGTGTACACAGCCGCCTGGCCTGGGGTTAAGAAAGGGAAGTGGGGCTTCTAAATGCTAACAGCACAGATTGACCCAAATTAACCACAGTTCACCATTCTCACCTTTCCCTAAGGCACTAGCTAAGTCACCTAAAATCTCCAAGTCCTCAAAGAGCTTCATCTCTGCCGGTTACAGTGGTGGTCCAGGTGGAAGACAAGCTTGGGGGCGTCCTCCTGGTCACCTCCCCAGAAGCTTGCCCTCCACCTCTGCTGCTTTTTAAACTTACTCAGCTCCATCTCATCCACAACATGAGAAGAATAAAAATGCCTTGTGCCCTGCTCCAAGTTACCCTGTACTGTGTAAAACGGTGCTCGATCAGACTGTGCCGTCCTGAGAGAATCCATTCTCAAGTAATTTTTTTTGACACGGTCTTGAGGAGGGAGGGTGACTCTGTACCAGTGTGGACATGTCCAGTTCCACTCATATAGCACAGACTGATGAACAATTTATTCCTGGGAGTAGGAAGGGTGCCACCATGTCAATTTATCAAGGTGAATTGAGAACTAAGGGTACATGGCATATTAAAAGCATATCAGGTAAACCAGACCCGAAAACTTACTGGATACCCTAGACCATAGAAAGGCAAATACTTAAAACTACAGTGGCAGGCTGGGCAGTGGTGGTGCATGCCTTTAATCCCAGCACTTGGGAAGCAGAGGCAGGAGGATTTCTAAGTTCGAAGCCAGCCTCATCTACAGAGTGAGTTCCAGGATAGCCAGGGCTATACAGAGAAACCCTGTCTGGGGTGGCGGGGAGGAGAACTACAGTGGCAGCGCAACCTGTCAGCTGATCACCTAGTATGTATGTCAAGGAACCAACTGGCAGAACTCTCCACTGTCCCAGGAGCTTCAGCTTGGCTCAGTCCTACTTTTGACACAGTCTACCAGAATTACCATCTACCCACCATTCTGTTCTCCCATCTGGACCTGCCCATCCAGCCATCTGCCTGTTCATTCATCATGACCTGGTCCTGCCCTTTGCCTATCCGGCTCCACTAGACTCTACAGCTCAGCTCTGACCCTGAAGCCTAACGCTGATATCTCACCCCTTGTGCTTCTATCAGCTTCCCCCTCATTGGCCTTCATAAATCTATGAAGGCCCTTGCAATAGCCGTTTAATCCTTTTAGTCACTCTTCAACCTACTCACATAGATTAGATAGGTAGATGATAGATAGATAGATAGATAGATAGATAGATAGATAGATAGATAGATAGGTAGAGAGATAGAGAGATAGATAGACAGACAGACAATTTATTGAGTGATGTGAAATGTGTGACTTGAAAGTCAATGTTAGAAATTAAGATGTGAATAAAAGAACCTATGTTTGCTCTGTCTAGGGCTGCCAAAGAAAGCAGGAGTTACCTGGTAAGTTACTGCCGTTGGAACCACTGTAACTTATGAGTTTACTGGCATCCAATAAATCCCAACAGTATGGAAAGCTACTGTTGTAGGCTACTGAACTATAATTATACCATCTTGTTAAAGTATTCTTTTTTTTTTTTTTTCAAGACAGGGTTTCTCTGTATAGCCTTGGCTGTCCTAGAACTCACTCTGTAGACTAGGTTGGCCTTGAACTCAGAAATCCGCCTGCCTCTGCCTCCCAAGTGCTGGGATTAAAGGCATGCACCACCACCGCCCAGCTTCTTAAAGTATTCTTAAGAAAGATACTTTAATTGCTAAGATTTAATTCTTCCCTTTGTCCACTTACAGGCTGATATGTTCCCTAGAAATGAAGATTTTCTCTGTTTGAAATTCCTTTTAGCAGACTTCCTCTTCTCCTACCTAGACTACAAGATATATACTTTGTTGAAATTCTGCCCTTCTCTGTATCTGTCTCTCACTGTGTGACTCTTTCTCTGTCTCTCTGTCTGTCTGTCTCTGCTTGTCTATCTCTGTCTCTCCCTGTCTGTCTCTCCCTGTCTGTCTCTCCCTGTCTGTCTGTCTGTCTGTCTGTCTCTCTCTCTCTCTCTCTCTCTCTCTCTCTCTCTCTCTCTCTCTCTCTCTCTCTGGCACACTCTCAGTTTCCTTACCACACATATGCAGATAGGTCCCAGCTTCTCCTCTCCCATAAAGATCTGCTTACACTCCATCCCTATTTGGGTAAATGCTTACCTGACATCTCTTTACAGATACCTAAATTTGACATAAACCCTAGCTGGAATTGTAGGGCTTTGTCTGTTCCTGTGTCTGGGAAATGAGAAGAAAACCAGGGGAACTATGACGAGATTTTAGAGGGCGGAATAAAAGATCATAACTAAATACCAGACTTTCTAGACTTGTTAATCTGAGCACTCATAAAGGCTAGCCTCATCCCCCTCCACCAGGCAACATGAATCCTGCCTCCTTCAACTGTCAGCCCAGCCCAGTAGGGAGACTCTCTCACTTCCTGTGTATCTCTGTCCTGAGGATCCTGCTGTCAGGCAGGCCTCCCCATCAATATCTTTCCAAATCCAGCCCCCTCTGACATCAAGCTCAAGACCACTTGCATCAGAGAATCTTGTTAACCAAACCATTTCTTAACATGTATCTCTTTTATTGCTAAATAAAGTGATATTAAAAACCCCAAAATGTAGGTGTAGGGAGATGATTTGGTTGGTAAAATGCTTGCTGAATAAAGCACAAGAACATGACTTCTACTCCTAGCACCCACATGAAAGACTGGGCATAATGGCATGCTCTTGTAACCTCAGTACTGGGGAGGCAGGAACAGGCAGATCCCTGGGGTTTGCAAGTCAAACTAGCTTAATCTGCAAGCCCCAGGTCTTAGTGAGAGATCCCATCTCTACAAAATAGACAAATCCCTGAGGTGGAATAGCAGAGACACTGGACGTATGAGGACACTGGAGATACTGCCAGGATAGAAAGTAACTTCTATTTTTAAATTAAAATAACACAAAGGTTTAAAACTGGGCATGGTGACTCATGCCGATGACTCTCAGCACTTGAGAGAGAGGAAGAGGAGAACAGAGTTCAAGGCTAGCCTGGGCAATAATGAAAGATATTGTTCCCCAAAAAAGATTGGGAGGGACAAGGACAAGAAGTTTGTGTGCAAGGCAGTTGTGTTCCTTAACCCCCACCTCTTACAACCGTGGGCCTCAGAGAAAAAGACCACTGTACAGGAAGAAGTGCAGAGCTCCAGCAGCTGGAAGTTCCAGCAAGTCAGAAAGGGAAGAGAAAGGATAAAGACACAGAGCCCCGCAGCAGGAAAGCAAGATGCTTCGACACTAGTGAAGTTCTGGTGGGCTTTCCTGATCATTCCCAAGCCCTAAAGCCTGAGGAAGCAGACTGAAGTAGTAGAGAGATCATACATTCACAGAGGAACAGCTAAGGCCCCCATGTCTGCTGAGGGAAGGGCAGGCTTAGTACAGAGCTTGTCTGTCTATCATTTATCCATATCATCTATCTATTTATCTATCTATCTATCCATATCTATCTATCTATCTATCTATCTATCTATCTATCTATCTATCTATCTATCTATCTGTCTATCTATCTATCTATCTATCTGCCTATCTGTCTGTCTATCCATCTATGTGTCTACCTGTCTGTCTATCCATCTATGTGTCTACCTGTCTATCTATCTACCTATTTACCTCTCTTGATATGGAGTCTTAATCCTGTCTTAGTCTCCCAGGTGACTGGGACTATCATGCACACACCACTGTGCCTAACTAGCTACCATGCAGTTTGGACTATATGCATAAATCCAGGTTTTTTTCACTCAATTTATTAACCGAACTTTTTGGCAAGAACACATCTTAACATTTCTATTAGTGGTGAGAAAGCAACATGTCCGCTACTACTTTAGAGAAGGATTAAAAAATTCATGAAGTAGTGCATAGATTCTAGTACATCGACCACAGACTCCTGTAGCGCCGGTGTTGTGCCCTATGCTTGTGCGGTGTTTTAGGGCCCACCTCAAGCTTTGTACCATCTTTACTTAGCCCAACACCTCTCTTTCTCCCCTGGATGTCCTGTGATGTGTTGCTCTCTTGTCTAAAATTACAGGCACAATTGTATAGTTATAAGAACCAGAGAAACCAGAACCCTGTTTCCCTAGACCCTAGGCAGCTCCGTCATGTACACTATTCGTGTGGAGAGGATTTTATGGACACATCACAAGGTTGGCCATGGAATCACTTCCCCTTCTTCAGGGATGTATCTGGGTCTCAGGAAATCAAGAAACTTAATCAATCTGGCAGCTTTGATGTGGGCACACCCAGCACTGGGGCCCACACTGGAGTTGTCTTCCTCTGATGTGCTATCGGCAAAAAAAGAATCCTTACCTGAGAGTTCATTAAGCGAATGGTAGTTTTTGTGCCCACATCCTGTTGGAAGTTGTCTGTAGGTGCCCCATTAAACCTCAGGACTGCATCATGATTATCTGTAAACCACAAAATAAAACGGAAAATGGGGGTGAGTGCTGGCAATATGTAGGAAGAGAGACAAGAAAAAGGAAGGCAGAGGGGAGATCAAAATACACACTGCACAAGGACGAGTGTGTGGTACCCAGTGAAGCTCACAAAGATCAATCACGGGTCTGCTGGCCACTACAAGAGATGTGATGTCCATTAATTGAGAAGCCCATTCTCTGGCACAGTGTATACAGACAAAAACAGAAAAATGAACAGGGCCAACAGGCTACTTATAACAGAGCTCTTTCTCGGTTATCAAAGGAACAAATCACACATTCACTAAGTATCAGCAGTAGCACATATTTCTAGCCCTGTCAGATTCCATTGATTCCGTAGCACATGTCCGTTATCACGGCACTCTGAAACGTGTACAATGCTTAGCACATAGAAGGGATTCACCGTGTCACTGAAGATATAGCTCTGAAATATCTGTTCCATTTAGGAACTGGAGGCTCATAGGAGGTCACAAATCTGGTGTGGCAGAAATGGGACAGGTCATCGTGCCTTGTTGGAGTAGGTGTGGCCTTGTTGGAGAATTTTTGTCACAGTAGGCCTAGGCTTCAACTGGAAGCCAGTCTTCTGTCTGCCTTCAGAACAAGAGGTAGAGCTCTCAGCTCCTCCTACACCATACCTGCCTGGATGCTGCCATGCTCCCACCTTGATAATAAAGGACTGAATCTGAAACTATAAGCCAAACCCACTTGCTTACACAGGCTTGGGGTTCACTAGCAAAATCTGCATCAGAAACCATCTATCATCCATGAGGGCTGTTCGATGGCCGCACAGATAAGATGGGAGGAACAGAAGGCATTTAGCTCTATACAAAATGACCCATGAAGGGGGTGCCTGCAGAGTTAAGCCATGAGAGTCTCCCTCTTTATTTCAATTCATAAAAATTATTCTAAACTGTAGGATATCTAGATATCTTATTCACAGAAACTACAGTGTAGCTTCCTCTGGGCAGCCTGCTTTTGGAATGGTTTGGAAACAATACAAGATGAGCATATCTTATCAGCTCCCACACAGCACTCTGCAGAGAGGGCATCGGGTCCACCCTTACACAACACAGAACTGCAATAGGTTTCTCAGAATTAGGCACAGGCTTCAACAGTGAAAAACCATAGGCAAAGCATGAGCCTGCCAGAAACCGCATGTAGGCAACATTCCCAGTCACAGATCCCAAGAGCCATGAGGGTACTTGGTACATGGTTGAGTTTGAGGTGATCAGAACAGCACCCAGGGCTGCATGGTGCTCTTCCTACCCACCTCTCAGGCATAACCCAGCAGGAGGGGCAGAGACCCTGAGCTGAGGAAGGTCATTGTCACCAGCTGTGAGTGAGAGGAACACAGCTTATGCTACCATCTAGCCACCAAGTAGACTGAGAGAGAAAGAGAGAGAGAGTGTCAAGATCTTCCACTCCTGTCTGCTTCACCCACTGATATTCACAGAACTGAAGAGAAATAGGAGAGAACAAAACCAGAGTTGGAAAGTTCTACCCGACAGGAGCTGAGACTTCTGATCCCAGAAAACCACAGCCAGAGGCCATCCTGTGGGGAAGCACTAAGAGAAACTGAGGCTAGTCTTCCCCCTCCTCAGGAGCAAGCCAGTGCAGAGCCTGTTGCAGATGAGCCAGAGGCAGGGCAAACCCACTCACATAAGTCCAAAACTTCAACTCCCAGGTACCAGAGGTGGTGGGAAGTGGGGAGTGGGGCTTGGAGGGAAAATGGAGACTCCTCATCACAGAAAGGTTTGGATAAGTCCTTAATGTTGCACATTAAAAAAAAGAAAAAGATGATCATTTCTTCATGCAGAAAAATACTGATTGAAGACTATGCTATGCCAGGCACAGTTCTAGGCACACAGAGACAACGATGTGGGGCAGAAAAGACAAGGTCCCTCCCCACGAAGGTACTGTGTTTTACTGCATGGATAAAAAAGGTATACCTAGGAATTCATGCATAATTGAAGACTATGACTAGTATTGGGACAGACACTCAAGAACTCTCCTTTTGATAGTATGGCAGTTTGGAGCCAAAACCCAAGAGAGTCAGACACATCCAGCCATGGTTGTCCCTCCTAACCAGAGAGCATAGTGAGAATTAGACAGGGAACTGGCCAGGGCAGAGGTTTCTCAACCTGCTTAAAGCTGCAACCTTGTAATACAGTTCCTCATTTTGTGGTGGTCCCTAACCATACCATTATTTTCATTGCTTTTTTGTTTTTTGTTTTTTCGAGACAAGGTTTCTCTGTGTAGCCCTGGCTGTCCTGGAACTCACTCTGTAGACTAGGCTGGCCTACAGAACTCAGAAATCCGCCTGCCTCTGCCTCCCAAGTGCTGGGATTATAGGCATGTGCTACCACCGCCCAGCTCATTGCTACTTCTCAACTGTGATTTTACTACTGTTGTGAATGGTAACATAAATATCTATGTTTTATGCTCTTAGGGGACTTCTGTGAAAGGTTTGCTCAACCCAAAGGGGTCACGACCCACAGGTTTAGAACCACTGTACAACAGAAGGGGAAATGAAGTGAAGGAAAAAGATGCACTTAATTAGGATCAGCTCAGAACTGCGGAGACTTGAGCATGAAGTCTGAATTAAGAAACAAAACAAAACGAAGGCCAAAACCTAGTCTTTATGTAGTCTGTCACTGGTGACCCTGATTCCTGGCGATGTCTCTGGCTTAACTCCTCCCCCTTCTTTACCCAATGGCCCCACATCCTCTTCATGCATCCTTCAATCCTTGCTTTTGCCTCAGTATGTTGTTTTCTTTTCCTCTGGGGAAGAAGGAACTAACACAGCCAAATTCACTCTGAGGCCACTATCATTCTGAGACACAACAGAACTTAACATCAGCATTTCCGAGTCACGGGGCCACCTCCAACCCCTACTCTACCTACAACCAGTTGTGCAATTCTCTCTGCAGTTAGCTCCTGGGGACCTTGAGGAGCCCAGGACAGCAGGTGCTGCCTAGGACAAAGCCAGTCAGCACCAGTTTGTGGAGGGAAGGACACATAGCTGAAGAGCTATGAAGAGCGTATGGCTCCTAGCAGAGAATGTGTTCACATTTTTTTTAAGGGTGTAGCCCCTAGTGGATAGACCAAGCTGCGGTGTTTGGCCCCACACCCTGGATTCAGGGAGTTGTTAAAATAAAAAGAGCACAAGAAGTTCCAACAAGCCAGACGTGGATCTGGAACAAGTGCGCTCTGTCTCTGTCTCTGTCTCTGTCTCTGTCTCTCTCTCTCTCTCTCCCTCTCTCTCTCTCTCTTTCTCTCTCTCTCTCTCTGTGTGTGTGTATGTGTATGCTCAAAATAGACTGTGTGTGCATGTAAGAAATTCTCAAAGAATGACCAAAAATATTAGTTTTGGAACTGAGGGGCTGGAGAGATGACTCAGCAGTTAAGAACACTGGCCACTCCTCCAGAAGCCCCAGATTCAATACCCAGCACCCACAAGGTAGTTCACAACTATGTATGTAACTCCAGAGAAGAAGCAAAGAAAGAAAACTAAATATGGTGTATGGCAGAAATCAATCACATTTAGTTCCTAAAAAGGAAAAATAAATAAATTATTTTAAAAAGTCCTAAAAACCAAAGCTGGGGTGGGGCTGGCCATTTTGTGAGCCTCATTAGAGTCCCTACTGACACGGGAGACAGAAAATGTGGTCTCACCTCCTTCTGTTCTAGAGAACTCAATTTGGGTCTGCATTCCTTCTTTGAAAGCTGATGCCTGGTTGCAGGCCACTCTCCCTGGCAGTCACCAGAAGGAAATTAAAAGCAGTGTGTGACCTCACCCTCCCAGGACCCCAGCCTGGCAGCAAGGCTTTCTCCATAACCAGAGTTCTCTCAAAATCACAAGTGACTTTGCACAAGTGAAGCTCTCAGTTGTAAGTCTGCCAATATGAAGAGACTCCAGCTCTTATGAGCTGCTAGGGGTTTTAAGGAGAGCAAACTGGTGTCTTTTGACACAGGGCCTCTTACAGTTAGAGAGCACTCTGAGGATCAGGTGTACCGTTAGAAAAAACACAGACAGACTTGCAAACACCTAACCAGTCTGGGTAGCTTTGCAGGCAACTTTGAGGATTCATGAAGCACCTGGAGTTAGCCTAAAGCTGCCCCAGTTTAAGAACTGCAGGAAAAGTTCTTACTGACCAAGTCTGGTAACCTGAGTTTGATCTACAGAACCCACATAAAGGAGAGGACCCACTTAACAGAGCTGTCTTCTGGCCTCTAGACCCATTCCCAGTAGATATATACAGGTAGACACACATGCACATACAAACACACACTTCACACACACATGCATGTAAATACACACACTCACACATATACACACACACACTCACACCTATACACACACACTCACATACTACACACACATACACACACACCAAATACTGCTGAATTAATATTTTTTAAGAGAAAAGCTGAGAATTAACTGCGTGAGACTTAAAGGAATTCACATATATCAGAACTGGGACTAAGGAGGCAGCTCAGGGGGCAAAATGCAAGCTTGAGGACATGAAGCCAAACTCTCAGAACCTCAGAACTCACCTGAAGCCACACATGGTGGCTTGCATCTGTAATCCCTGCACTCCTACAGGAGATGGGAGGCAGAGGCGGGAGAGTCCCTGGGAGCTTACAGGACATCTAGTCTGGTGTACTCAGCAATGGCAAACAACAAAGAGAGACTGAATACAAGTGAAGGTGATGGCCAGTGCACAAGGCTAACTTCTGTGGCATGTGGCTGCCCACCTTCCACAGGACTAGAAACAAAGTCAGTCCCTGAAACCAAGTGGAGTTCTATGCCTCAATTATTTTCAGATACCACAGTGGTTTTGCTTTTGGCATGACAACAACTCTTTTTATTTCCTTCCTTCCTCCCTTCCTCCCTTCCTCCCTCTCTCTTTCTTTCTTTCTTTCTTTCTTTCTTTCTTTCTTTCTTTCTTTCTTTCTTTCTTTCTTTCTTTCTTTCCTTCTTCTTTTCCCTTAAATGAAATACTCCAAGAATACTGGTGATATATGACTTTTGTCCCAGCACTTGGGAGGCAGTGGCAAGTGGATCCCTGAGTTCAAGGCCAGCCTGGTCTACAGAGCAAGTTCCAGGCAATCAAAGCTGCACAGAGAAACCCTGTCTAGAAAAAAAGAAAACAAAAGAGAAAGGGAGAGAGGGAAGGAGGGAGGAAAGGAGGATATTCTAATGGAAAAAGATACAGTAGACCTTCATACCATGGAGGAGGGAACAGAAAGGTTGTAAGAACCAGAGGCAGTGGAGAACTGGGACCAAACATTGTCTTCTGGATGACAGTATCACTGCACCCGTGAGCACAGCAGCTGTGGTTGCTTACCTAAGACCTACATAGTATAACCTCAACTCAGTATGGGGGTGGGGGGGAGGCGGATAGGTGAGGAGCCAGTAACACCTGATGGCTTCTGGGTGAAGGTCAGTTTTCTTTAAGACTGTGGGACTTGGTAGGTTGATTTGTGTTATATAGTGGAATACTGTGCATGCACATCTATGTGCAAACAGGCAGCATTAATTTGACACAGTAGGTTATTTTTTAAAAGACATGAGCTGGGCAGTGGTGGTGCATGCCTTTAATCCCAGCACTTGGCAGGCAGAAGCAGGTGTATTTCTGAGTTCGAGGCCAGCCTGGTCTACAGAGTGAGTTCCAGGACAGCCAGGGATACACAGAGAAACCCCATCTCGAAAAACCAAAAAAAAAAATCTAGGAGGAGGGACTGTGTTGAATACTGTTAAAATATACTATATACATGTGTGAAATTCTCAAAGAATCAATTCTTAAAATTATATTAAAAGAAAAAACACGTAAGCCTAAATCCCATTGTTTTAGACATCCTTGGGGGCATTTTTCACTCCAAGAAAGACATCTGAAAACATTGTACTGGGACAACTCTGCCAGTCTGTAAAGCTATGCTTAGGTTCTTGTTCTAGGGCCTTGAAATTCCCAGGTCAATCCTAGGATGACCATCAGCCACTCAGAGAACAGCTCTGATATACTCTACTAGCTGGTTTTGTGCGTCAAGTTGACTCAAGCTAGAGTCAAAAGAGGAAGGAGGAAATGTCTCCACAAGGTCCAGCAGCAAGGCATTTATAATTGCAAGGCAATTTCAATTAGTAATCAATGGGGGAGGGCTCAACCCATTGTGGGTGGGGCCACTCCTGGGTTGATAGTCCTGGGTTCTATAACA
This sequence comes from Mastomys coucha, assembly GCF_008632895.1. Lineage (NCBI taxonomy): Eukaryota > Metazoa > Chordata > Mammalia > Rodentia > Muridae > Mastomys > Mastomys coucha. The sequence goes on along the minus strand of NW_022196894.1, from coordinate 21,056,094 downwards.
AAGCAGGCTGAGCAAGCCAGTCTGCAGCGCCTCTCCATGGCCTCTGCATCATCGGCTGCTGCCTCCAGGTTCCAGACCCGTTTGTGTTCCTGTCCTAAGTTTCTTTTGGTGGTGAATAATGTAAAAGTGTAAGCCGAATAAACCCTTTCCTCCCCAACTTCCTTTTTTAGAAATGGAATTTGTTGCAGTAACAGAAACCCTAACAACAACACATACCAATCTCTCGACCCAGCTGGGAGTTTTTCAGAGATCCCGCAGAAGAGACGACGGCACACCTGTGCCAAGGCCCGGCCTTGGTTCTAAAGTTCTCCTTGGGAAGGTAACCCTCCCATTCAGTGGTGTTGAAGG